>NC_045436.1:77142671-77339565 GCF_002776525.5 Piliocolobus tephrosceles | reverse complement strand
GACCCACTTGAGCAGGCAGACTGCCCCTTCTCAGATCTCAACCTCCGTGTTGGGAGATCCACTGCTCTCTTCAAAGCTGTCAGACAGAGTCGTTCGCGTTTCACAGGCTTCTGCTCCTTTAGCTGAGCCCTGTCCCCAGAGGCGCAGTCTACAGAGACAGGCAGGCTTCCTTGAGCTGCTGTGAGCTCCACCCAGTTCGAGCTTCCCAGCGGCTTTATTTACCTACTTAAGCCTCAGCGATGGCGGGCGCCCCTCCCCCAGCCTCGCTGCTGCCTTGAGGTTAGATTGCCGCAGACTGCTGTGTTAGCAAGGAGGGAGGCTCCGTGGGCGTGGGACCCTCCCGGCCAGGTGTGGGATATAATCTCCGGTGTGCCGGTGTTACAGCGCAGTATTGGGGTGGGAGTTACCCGATTTTCCAGGTGTTGTGTGTCTCAGTTCCCCTGGCTAGGAAAAGGGACTCCCTTCCCCCTCGCGCTTCCCAGGTGAGGCGATGCCTCGCCCTGCTTCAGCTCTCGCTGGTCCGGCTGCAGCAGCTGACCAGCACCGATTGTCCGGCACTCCCGAGTGAGATGACCCCAGTACCTCAGTTGAAAATGCAGAAATCACCGGTCTTCCGTGTCGCTGCTGGGAGATGGAGACTGAAGCTGTTCCTATTCGGCCATCTTGCTCCGCCCCCACAATATATCTTTTGTCCTTTGATTTTTTACACATGTTAATGAAGAACCCTCCATATCAATTCATAGAAATCTTCCTTACTCTTCTTATAGCTACATAGAACTTCAGTGTGTAACTTCAGCATAGCTTATTTAACCAATTTCCTATATTTGGACATCCCAGTATTTTGCAATTGTAAATATTACTGAAATTAATAACCTTGTGCAAATCTCTTTTCTTATTGTAGGCCTAATATGTTCAGGATAAACTCCTGAAAGTCAGATTATGGGGAGAGAGGAGAAAGGGAATATATATATATATTCCTCTATTTTGGGATTGTACCAGTTTGCATTCTCACCAGAAATATATGGGAGTGCCTATTTCCACACAGCCTCACCAACAGTATGTACCGTTGAGGTTTTAAAATTTCCCAGTCTGGTAGTTGAGAAATAGTTTCTCAGTACAGTTTTAATTTAACAGATATATAATTTAAAGGGTGTGTGTGTATTACAGCTATGACTACCTTTAAGTAAGCTATTGACTTGTGATATGGGGCAATAAAAATAGTGTGAAATCCAGCCTGATAAATTATGTAAGGATTGGCTTAATTTTATGAAATTTTAGGGGCCATTTCTTTCTAATGACAACAAAGAGTCAAACACATTTCCCTATAGATTTGCTTTTCTGAGTAGTTCCCTCCCTTCAATTTTACTCCTTCATGTTGTCACCTTCTGTGAATACATTTTGAGTAGAAGTCTCTGATCTTCTTTACTATGTTGTACTGGCTCTTTCGAAACGAACGTTCCATGCTACCAGATGTTGAATCTCTGTATTCATGCTTTCTCATTGTTTTGTTTTGTTTTACTTTGATTTTTGCCTAAGGCTACTTCTCTCTTCTCTTGTAAATGGACAAAAGGAGAATTTAGATCTATGACTCTAACAGTGAACACTCATCTTCCTCAATCCAGTGTTAAAGAGGAACATATTTTCATTGTTCTAGTGTCTGATAAGCCCTCTCTTTTAAAATATTCCCTTGCATTTACAAAGAGTACCTAGTTCTTTCCCTCTCTCAAAGGGCATGGAGTCTCATTCAACAGTCATGTTCTTCACATGAGATTTATTTACCCTTGTCTAGAAACTTCTAGTACTCCAAGAAGGAAAGGAGAGAGTCTTGTGGCTGTACACAAAGTTTTACAATATGTTTGATGAGAGAGCACATTAGATTTTCTATTTAGCCGATATTCCTAGTTATAGTTCAGCAGAGAAGGGTACTATATATCATAGTTATGAAACAAAGTAGTTTTCTGATGATGTCATAACTCCAAAATGTTGGAATAAGAATTTTGACTTAGACTCTTCTGCCTCCAAGACCAATTTCCACTGTACTACACTGCTTTGGAGTATAAATTATCCTAAGGGTCAGCATGATAATCTGTAGTCTGGGAGGATGTCAGATATTAAGGCCTGATCAATGAGAGCAGACACTGTTTAAATATGATCACCCTACCATTCAGATTTGTCTACTAAGTAGAAAAGATTGAGACTTGTGGAGGACAAATGACTTGGATCAGTTGAGGAAGGTTGGAGAAGGAAAAGGCAAGGAAATTAAAGAATTGAAAATGCTTTGCATACAGTAGGCTCTTACTGTATATTTATTAAATATTTGTTATTGAGTAATGAAGTGTTGGTTAAAATATTTTGATCTTTTTGTCAAAAGGACATTAGGAATTGGAAATAGCATAAAATACTTACAGGTAAGATAACTTAGGCAGGAGCTGAAACTGAATGGGTCAAAACTCCAGAGTAGAAAAGAAAATTGAAGGTTAAATATACTGTAGTAATCAGTGCAAAATAACCAATGTTCTGGAAATCAGAAAGTTAGGACAAAGGTCAGTGAGGTCATACTTTAGTCAAAAAAAAAAACAGGAAATTATTTGAAGCTGAACAGCTTTTGCAAATTTCAGAGGACAAATAAAGAACAAAAGGGATTGTAGAAAGGTTTGACTTGAAACAGTTTCATCCATAAATAGAAACACCAAGTAAGCCATATCCTATTAGGGTAGGAATGCCTGACCTTAGCACACTTGATGCTGTTTCCTACATGTGTGGACCTAGGCAACGGACTATTACAAGGAAGTAAGTGCACAGCAATCCTACTTGAAATAAAAAATAAAAGTACTAGACTTAGATGTAAAATTAATATTGATTATATTCACAACACATTTAATTAATTTTTTAATGAAGTAATACAACGAGCTCTGTCAATGTAAGTAGATTATATCATTTTATATATTTAACTTATAATTTTGTAAGAATTGTTATTCTTTGGTAGTGTTTAAATGATGAATTTATTTTTATTTTTGTAAGTAGATGCTTTCCTCTTTTTTTTTCTCATTGTTATTAAATAGATATCCCAGGAGAAAAAGAAAGGAAATCTCATTGGTGAAATGGCTGCTGATATAATGTGGCATAAATATATAGCAAAAACTTAAAAAACAACTTCATGGAAGTCAGTTTATTTCTTAGTCATTTTAACAAAATTTATTCCAAATCTAGGAGTAATAAAAGCATAATTTTCAATTGTTCAGGCATTTGCTCAGGCTTTAGTGACTATATGACACAACCACGGAGAAATAAACCATGTTAAGACAAAATTCTTTAAAAAGTCATATTGTATTATTTATCTGTCATTGTTTAACAGTTTACCCCAACATTTATTATCTTATATTAATGTTATATTAATATTAACATTTATTAAATGTTAAAGTAACATTTATTATCTCATAGTTTCTTTGCTCCGGGAATTTAGGTGCAATTTAGCTGTGTCATCTGGATCAGTCTTTTGCAAGGCTGCAATCTAGGTGTCTCCTAGGCTCAGTCACATGGAGGTTTGGTGGGGGAAGAATGCCACTTCCAGTGGGCAGGATTCACTTCCACACGGGCTGTCAGACTGAAGCTTTAGTTTCTCCTTGGCTGTTGGCTGGAGGTTGTCCTAGTTCCTTGACATGTGGATCTCTCTATAGAGTAGCATACAATAAGGCAGCTGGCTTCCCTCATGGAAGTGAGCGAGAAGAGCCAGAAAGAATTTGATAAGTGAAGTCAGGCTTTCTTTTAATGTATTCTTGGAAGTGAGATCCTATTCACCTTTTCCCTTGAGAGCGAGTCACCAGGTCCAGCCCACGCTCAAGATTGTTGTAAATACAGATGGGAGGAAACTGTCTTAGAAGACTGCCTTCTAAGACTCTAACAGTGGACACTCATCTCCCTCAATCCAGTGTTAAAGAGGAACATATTTTCTATATTTTACTGTTTCCTCCCCATTCTGAGATTTTTACTAATTATCAAGTAGGATTTACATAGCCCACAAATCAGTAAGTAACATTTCCCAGACTGGCACATTCATTCTCAACTTTATTAATTAATATGCTATAAATATTTGTTGAGAAAACGTGAATCCATACAGTGTCACTGTATATGCTACTGTATGTATTTTATCATAAGGGTATGTATAAGAGTATATGGATGTATTAGGCACAGATATATGCAGCCACTCTGAAAGATATACCAGAGGGTTCTTATGTAAAGTGACAACTATTCCTTGTTAAGAAAATGCAGGAAAGGCTCCTTTGGCTTAGGAAGTAGTCTGTGTTCTGCTTTAATCTGGATTTCTCATTTGTGTATGTCACTTTGCTCTTGCTACTATGCCTTTCTTCCTTGGTGTTGGTATCTCTTATTTCAGGATTCTTATTCTATTTGCAAGAAACTCCTAGTATCTGCTAATGCATTTGCTCAAAGGTCATTTTAAGTGTAGTCTTTATAAATTGATTTCTGCAGAGTCTTTGCTGCCTTTGCTCCAGTATGCCCTGCAAAATCCTTTCTGCCTGCATTAGTTGTTAACCTCAAGAATAACTTTTGTCTGTTTGCTTGGCCCTGTAGCTCCTTCTCTTGCCTGAGAAATCTGTGCCTGCCCTTATGCCTTTTCTGTCACCGTATTTCTCTTGGTAATGCTAAGGTTAAGGGTATGTTTTACATTCTATTCATTTTGGCCAGATGAGTCAGTTTTGGGTGGCTGAGTTGAAATGTGACCCTGCCATGTTTGCAGTACCATTGTATCAACAAAAATTCAGGAATAATTTTCTTCACAGTGTTTCATTTTCACGATTTTGTATGCTACATGATGATGATAAGATAGAAATGGTGGATACTGTGCATCTTATTTGAAAAAAATCTGAAAAACTTTTGTTCTTTATCATCATGGCAATATCAAGGACTATTTTGACCCCCTTTCTCTCTCTCTCTCTGATAGCTAACTAGGGAATTACAAATCAAGAGGCCCCCTTTATAACTTTAATTTTCTAAATGAGTAACTGTATCCAGTTTATTCAATTTAGTTTTATGCTGGCACAAACTTCCTAAGAAGGTATGACAGGATTTATTTTATTTTTATTTTTTGGACAGAGTCTCGCTATATCGCCAGGCTGGAATTAAATGGCATAATCTCAGTTCACTGCAACCTCTGCCTCCCGGGTTCAAGTGATTCTCCTGCCTCAGCTTCCTGAGTAGCTGGGACTACAGGCACGTGCCACCATGCCCTGCTAATTTTTGTATTTGTAGTAGAGATGGGGTTTCACCGTGTTGACCAGGATGGTCTTGAGCTCTTGAACTCTTGCTCTGCCTGCCTTGGCTCCCAAAGTGCTGGGATTACAGGCATGAGCCACCACACCCGGCCAGGATTATTTTTTAAGAAAAATTAATGTACTCTATTGGTATACAGGTCTTTTCTCTTTGGTCCTCTTATTTAGTAACTTTAATCCTTTTATTCTTTCAATCTCATAAAAAATAGCTATAAAGACAAGGAGAGACTTTTAATTTTATTCCAAATGTAGGAGAGAAATGATTATAGTATTTTATAGTTATTGTTTGTTTCTCAAATAGAGCTAGATATTTTATCATTCTATTTTAGTTTAATGCAGTAAAATCTTCAAGTTAGTGTTCTGGCTTAGTAAATACTTGGGTTTTTTTGTTGAGAGAACAGAATAAAAATATGCAGATTGTGTGAATTCAGGTGTGTGATGTTTTCAACAGCCTACAAATCATAAAATGCAATTTTCTCCTTTTAGTGCCTGGTTCATGATACTAAATGGCTTAGAAAATTGTATTAGGTAATTTTCTCTAGTGCATTTGATGCACATTGCACTAATATTGTGAAGTGCCTTTGTTTTAATACATTTTCTTATAAGTTAGATAAATTAAAATTTCTGAAGGATGGAACTGGATCAAGATGATTATGATTAGGAAGATGGCTCATTCCTCTCCAATAACATTAAATATGGTTAATTCCATGCATTACTGATGTAAACTTAAGTAACTTCACCATTTACTCTAATGACCACTTTCTTGCTTATGTATTAGTAGATGAAGAGTGCTTTGTCTAATATTTATGCAACAAAGGCTCTTTATTCCTGCAAATGTATGTAGGAGATGTTACCTGTATCTTCCATAAAAATATTTTTATCACTCAAAGTAGCTATTTTCAGGCACCTAATAATGACTCCGTTCATTTCAGTGGTTTTAAAAATTGTACTCATATCTAAAGCAAGATAAGATTCTTTTATGCCTTCTAATGCTCAGGTAAATGATATGTGTTATGGTAAAACATTTATGGAGTGATAAAGACCTTTGTGGAATGATAAATATAGGTAGCTGATGGAATGATGCAGTCAGATAAGAATGACTTATGCAGAGCAAGAGTTTATCTTTGTGTCTTCTGTTTATAAGGATGAGGTTTCTATTGTATTTACCTGTTTCTAGTAGATTATTTTCTTCATGCTACTCCCAATCTGTTCTGCACTGCCTATTTTGGGTTTCTGTTTAGGTGGGACTTGGCATATGTTGAGTGCTTAGCATATAGTGAACATGCAATACATGTTGATTTTGCAAATTAATCTATGGAATTATTATGTCCCCTTACTCTTATGGTAGCACAACCATAAATAATTGTTCTGAGCTACCTTTTAGGTTAAAAAATTAACATTAAGTTATTGACAGATAATGTGATGTCTCACCATCATTCTTTCTACAGTAATCTTATTTTACAGGGAGGAAAACTTAACATAGTGATTAATCTTATAGAAATTTCATACCCTTAGGCAGATTGAGGTTTAAGGAGATCCTACTGGTATCTTCAGTAGGATCACATTACCTAGTATAGGAGAGGAAAAATAATTTTCTCCTCCCAGTTCTTCACTGGGAATCCCTGTAACATAAGGCAGACTAACAAGGCAAAAACAAATGGTTTAATGACATGTATACTTCCTGTATACATAGGAAATAACCCAAAGAAATGAATAAATCTGTAGAGTGCATTTCAAAGAGTTTACTTATACTTCAGGCTTAACTACCATAGTTCTCTGAAACAAAGAAAGAAAGGTATGGGGAAAGATCTGCTTAAGACAAGCATGCCAGAAAAGCACCATAGAACAAGGGGAAGTATGTTTTAAAAATTTAAGTTGATGCTTTGTCCTTTGATTAAGAGGCTCTAGTGATTTATTGTTTAGAGAGACACCATTACAAAGGGATATTTACTTTATAGACATAAATTTTACTTGTAAAAGGATAACTTTTCAGAGCTTCTTCTGTGTCTGCAGTTTCTCAAAATAACCAGCTCAAATAATTCGTATGCCGGAAAGGCCTATTTCAAGTGACATATTCTGGCCTCTTACAGTCATACTTTGGGGTGGCATATTCTGAGCCCCATCACTAGCCAGTGTCTCCTGTTGAAATGAAATGAAGTTCAAGAGAGTTTGCAACCACACCATTCAAAGCAAAAGTGACAAAGTCATTAAAAAGAGATGTTGGGTAGCATAACTATTTACAGTATTAATAGTATTATCATTGGAGTTTTATACTCTTCCTTTTCCGTTCCTGAAGTTCTAGAACACATAGGCTTAGATATGAATGTTGTTTATAGCTCAAAAAAATTATATACTTGTATCACTTCATCGAAAGAGAATTAGAAAATAAGACAGAGAAGAAGCTGAGATTTAATAGTAGAGAAATGAGACAGTAACATCAATAAGATGGTGAACTAAGAAACCCTGCTCCCCTGCCCCCACACTGCCTCAGTAACAATTCACAGATAAATTCCCTCTGTGAGAAATCCAGAACCTAATGGAAAGGCTCCTGCAACTGCAACGATGGCAACCCAGACTCACCAAAGCCAGAAAGAAGCTTCAGGACACACTTCTGCCAGAAAGCCTACCCTGGCACAACATTGTACAATCAGGAAAAGATATCCTACTTTCCAGCCTCTCTCAGAGAAGGGAAGAATTTGGTTTGGGACTCCCCTGAAGACTGGATTCTTTCTTGTCAGGCTTGGGCCTCTCTCATGATTGGCATAGTCTAGCTGTCAAGGGGAGAGCAGTGATAATAATTTGTACTGGTAGATGCCGTAAGTCATACTCACTGCTCAGCATAGAATGAGTGGATGAGAAACCCCAGCTCTCACCTTTCCTTTGAGGAGGAAAAAGTTGCTCTGTTGTCCAACACTCCAACTTCTCTGGACCTGCTCAAAGGATAGAAAAATGAAACTAAAGCAATTGGAAACAGGTTTGGAAATGGAAACATAGGTCAGAGGTTATTTATAATGACACTTTAGAAGAGTTAAAGATAATGGTAAGAAATTAAATACAGACCTTAGAATTGTTAGAAAATAAGGAGTTGAAGTTTGAACTTGAATATGTTAAGGTGTCTGTCTGTATGGCAGGACTCAATAAATGAAGCCTTAAAATTGAGATAATGAGATTGAGCCAATACTGAGAAAAATGGCTTGTCATTGTCACTCTCATGAGGTTTGGTGTGCAAATACTGTTGAATAGACTAACCCAAAGATAGAATTGTCCAAACCAAAGAGAGGGCTATACCCATAGTTAATCAGAGGTGCCTGCTATTGTTAGACAGACTTGGGCTAAGACAAAATAGTCTTACCAAGTTGAGAATGTGTCAAGAAAGGTAGAAGGATTTTCCTACGATATTGCAGATCTTGAGAAGCAGAGTAAATTTGACCCCAGTTAGCTGACACTGAGTCCTCTGTTCTTTTCAATATGTCTAGAATACTTTTTTTCTAAAACATAAGCAAATACTGAGGATCTGAAATTGAAAAGGAGACTCATAAATGATGTGTTTAAATGAAAGTAGTCCTAGGAGGCACTGACAATTGTCACAATTTAGAGCCTACATTCATAAAACTGCTTGCCTAACTTTTATCTCAGTTTCACAGGAAGAAATGTAATATTTAATAGTGATGGAAAAGGGATGACTTGCTCTTACAGCATCTACAACAGTCTGGTGACTGTTTTCCTGAATTTTGCAGCAACGTATTATTATGTAACAAAAATAAAATGGCCATGATATACCAGTGCGAAAGCAGGTAGAAAAAAAACAAAAACAATTTCATTTTCTGCCATAATAGGAATATGTTCAACAAAACCACTCATTGAAGTTTAGCCACTTGTCTCCCAGATCCTTGCTATTAACATTCATGTCATAAAGAGATAGAATGTAAGCCATTAACTGCTTCCATAATAGAGAAAATTAGAGATGTACTTGAGAACTATAAAGAGGAACATTGCCATCTACTTCTATAATGGATGTAAATTATTCAGAAAAAAAGGATCCATGGAAAAGAGTCTTGTGATTGCAAGTTATTACTCTAATAGAAAGTGATTAAGCGTTAAGACTACCAGTCTGGTTTGATTTGCTTTAAAACAAATAACATGGCTTGTTCTTTCTCAGGACTCAGGGCCCAGTATTAGTAATGTCAAATAAAATGATTTCACTGAACTACTAGTATCATGGAAAACAACTGCTCATATGCTTTGAGAACTTGAAAAAAGTGTTCTTATATTTGCTCCACAATTAGTATTTGTATCTGGAAACTCAATATCTTTCACTTTTTTCTTTACATTAGAGTTTGCCTTCAAAAGTATTATGCTTCAGCGTATAGTTTTCTTGGATTTTAAAAATTAGAATTCTAAAAATATTCCAAATTTCAACATATATGTTTTGTGTGTCCTCTAGCATATATATTAAATTCATTTTTTAGATTTACCTTTTCTGAAAAGAATTCAGCAGCAGAAGAATCACATTTTGATAATTGAAAATTACCAAATATGATATAATATCTAGTCCCAAAAAGTATTACTTAGAAAATAGAATTAAACCCAATGAAAACGTGGCAGGGAAGGGACAGAAGTGAGCACCAATTAGCTAGAAAAATTACTTACTGTCCCATAAATTTCTAGACCCATCATGATTCTAATTGCCAATATAATTTTTTTATTTTATAAACACTTTTTTGGTGCTTATCCTATGTAAGAACTATTATGTTTTTCATATATTTACTCACTTCTCACAACTTTATGTTGTAAGTTCCTTTATTGTACACATTTTACAAATGAAAAACTGAGACAAAGACGTGAAATAATTTGCCCATATTCTCCCCGGTATGGTCAGAGATATACCGAATAGAATGAAATACAAATCCGTCTTAATTTGAATATTGGCTATACAATACTTTTTTTTTTCTATTTATGTAGGTAAGATTACATTATCTTTTTGGTCAATTCCAGTATTTTCTTGGCCCTAATAGGACTTGTAGACAACCCAATCCTCAACCCTTTCTGAAGTGAATTGAACTAATTTTGATATGTGTTAGGTTTTATTTGTGTGTGTGTTTTTTTAAGCATGTATCTTTACATTTATCCTCATTGAATTTCGCATTGTGTGTATAATCTCATTATCTAAGGACCCATAAGCACATGACTAGGATGTGAGATGCCCCCTAGTCTTAGGTACCAGCTTGAGTGCTTCCCTGAATCTATATCTGTATACTTAACAATTGTCAAAGACATCTAGACAAATATTTTTTGTAGCAATAATAAGAGTGTTATTTTTCTGTGTACACGAGTGAGAGTTCCTCATCTTGATATTATAATTTGCAAAACATTAACTACAATCATGTAGTTATCATAGAAAGCAGAGACTAGAATTTACATCTCCCTTGATATTCAACAGAGATGAAAATTTCTTTTGTTTTAATTCAATCTGATCAATAGAAGATGATGTTGATGAGAAATAATTATGAAGCCATATTCTCAGAAGAAAATTTTAAGTAAAAAACTATCAGAAATGGCATAAAGTTGTATTTAGTTGTGTGAATGATCTGAGTAAACTGAAAGCCCTATTTCGTATAGATAGAGCTAAATACACATTACTCAGTTTCAAAATATCTTTAGTTACTACTTTTATTTGACAATTACAGAAATATTTGGATGCTTATTAATTTTCTTTTTTTCTTGGAGGCTTATTAATTTTTCATTATACTGACTTCTCTTTTAGAAATCATGAGATACAATATTTTTCTCTGTAATCATTACAGTAAATAATCTTAACAACATAGGTAATTAAAACTAACAGTGTTATAATATTCCATATAAGGTAGTAAATATATGCAGAACTAGCATAAGATTTTCCTAAACTAGGCTATTCCATATGGTAAGTCCAAACCACTCTTCCCCGTATCCTTTTTCACTCCACACATACCACTGAAATTATTTATAAGATTATACTGTATTACTCTAATGTTTTTGTGTTTCTTTATTCTTTTCTTCACTTATTTCTTAGGCACATTATATCTTTGCCCTACTAGATTACAAACATTAAGACACTGTTTATCTTCATTTATACATATCATTCTATGCAAAATACTTTTAAGACCCCATACAGCAGATCAGACAGCATAATAAACCTTTAGTACTAAGGAGCACTTCATAGTTAAAAATACTTTTATACACATCTTTTAGATCGAGACCATCCTGGCTAACACAGTGAAACCCCGTCTCTACTAAAAAAATACAAAAAAAACAGCCGGGCAAGGTGGCGGGCGCCTGTAGTCCCAGCTACTTGGGAGGCTGAGGCAGGAGAATGCCGTAAACCTGGGAGGCGGAGCTTGCAGTGAGCTGAGATCTGGCCACTGCACTCCAGCCTGGGTGACACAGCGAGACTCTGTCTCAAACAAACAAAAAAAAAAAAGTATCACCTAAAAGAGAGATAAAAGTATTTTTATATACATCTTTTAACTTTTGAACTGTGAAGTGCTACTTTATAATTAAAAATACTTTATACATATTTTTATTTAATCAATATTAAATGTGACAGGATATAATTTTATTATTTTATTCAGGATAAAATTGAAACTCATATAGCTTAGATGGCTTGTTCAAAGTCATAAATATACTGTATTAGTTCCCCAGGAATTCTTTAATAAATTATACCTGAAACTTGATAGCTTAAAACAACAGAAATATTTTCTTTAACAGTTCTGGAGGCCAAAAGTACAAGATCAAGGTGTCAGCAGGGTCACATTCTCTCTCAGTGCTCTAGAGGAACTCTGTCTTTTTCCAATTTCTGGTGGCTGCCAGAATTCCTTGAATTACAGAAGCAAAACTCCAGTCTCTGCTTCCATCTTTCCATGACTTTCTTCTCTGTACTTGGCCTTCTTCTCTTAATAAGGAACTTATTGTTACCTTCAGGGTCCATCCTAATCAAGTATCATTTCTTCTTGAAATGCTCACCTGAATTGTACCTGCCAAGACGCTTTTTCCAAATAAGGCCAATTTCACAGGTTCTGGAGGAACATATCTTTTGGGAAGTCATAGTTCAACTCATTACCCCTACATATACTAATAAGAGATATCTTAAAACTTGAATCTAGGCATTTGCATTCCAAATCTATTTACAGGCCCCAAAGGCTAATTATGGCAAGGGAAACATAGCATTTTAGAGTGACTATGAAAGTGAAAGACTTAGATATAGTGAAACTAATTTTGAGCAAGTCAAAGAAAATTTACATTGTCTTTCTCACACTCATTTAGTTTTAACTAGGTCTAGGCAATAGGCTAGAGAATTAATATATATAAGAAATATTTTATTTAATTTTCACAACAATGATGTAATGTATACCTTATCCTAACTTCAGGTAGAGACATTGGGATTCAGCTGGACTAAATAACATTTGAAGGCCACAAATTGGTAAATAGCACTGATGAAACTGGTACTCTGATCTGTTCACCACAAAAGTCATTCATACCATGCCTGAACTCATTTTATTTCATTTTGTATCCTGAGTACAATGATATGTTAGACGTCTCAGAAGTTCTCAAAGTCAATTTGTCCACAGAGGCAATTAACTGTATACATAGTATCTTCTAATGTTTCCTAGCTCACCCTCCCTTCATCTTTCCTCCTGTTTTCTGAACTCTAAACTCTCTTTCAGTTCCTTTGAACACATCATGTACCTCTTGCCACAGGCTCATTTCACATGCTTATTCATCTACCTGACTCTCTTTATTGAATTTTGTTTTTAATAGAGTCAGAGGTTTCTCAGAATCTGATAATAGAAGTTGTGTACCATACTAGTATGTCATTCAACTTTATTGTGGTGGACATAGTTAAATTATAATAAAATATCACAATAAAAATGAGTTTTCAGGTATTAAACTGAAATACTTTTTATAATCTGGTATAGAAGGGCAATTTTAATACATGGATATTTTAAAATAAAAATATCAATAGTTAAGTATAGCTCAATGTCAGAAATTAATATGAAATTTTCTCTAACATATCTTGTGTATCTTTTAGTAGTATCATCAGAATTTGCAAAGTGTCTTTTTTTCTGTTTAGAAACAAAAAGTATTTTCAAATTCTTAACAACTACATAGACTAGGATTGCAATCCCTGCTCTTTTTTTTTTTGTTTTCCATTTGCTTGGTAAATCTTCCTCCATCCCTTTATTTTGAGCATATGTGTGTCTCTGCATGTGAGATGGGTCTCCTGTATACAGCACCCTGATGGGTCTTGACTCTTTATCCAATTTGCTGGTCTGTATCTTTTAATTGGAGCATTTAGCCCATATACATTTAAGGTTAATATTGTTATGTGTGAATTTGATCCTGCCATTATGATGTTAGCTGGTTATTTTGCTTGTTAGTTGATGCAGTTTCTTCCTAGCATCGATGATCTTTACAATTTGGAATGTTTTTGCAGTGGCTGGTACCAGTTGTTCCTTTCCATGTTTATTGCTTCCTTCAGGAGCTCTTGTAAGGCAGGCCTGGTGGTGACAAAATCTCTTAGCATTTGTTTGTCTGTAAAGGATTTTATTTCTCCTTCACTTTCGAAGCTTAGTTTGGCTGGATATGAAATTCTGGTTTGAAAATTCTTTTCTTTAAGAATGTTGAATATTGGCCCCCACTCTCTTCTGGCTTGTAGAGTTTCTGCCAAGAGATGTGCTGTTAGTCTGATGGGCTTCCCTTTCTGGGTAACCCTACCTTTCTCTATGGCTGCCCTTAACATTTTTTCCTTCATTTCAACTTTGGTGAATCTGACAATTATGTGTCTTGGAGTTGCTCTTCTTGAGGAGTATCTTTGTGGCATTCTGTGTATTTCCTGAATTTGAATGTTGGCCTGCCTTGCTAGGTTGGGAAACTTCTCCTAGATAATAGCCTGCAGAGTGTTTTCCAACTTGGTTCCATTCTCCCCATCACTTTCAGGTACACCAATCAGATGTGGATTTGGTCTTTTCACATTGTCCCATATTTCTTGGAGGCTTTATTTGTTTCTTTTTACTCTTTTTTCTCTAAACTTCTCTTCTCACTTCATTTCATTCATTTGATCTTCAGTCACTGATACCCTTTCTTCTGCTTGATCAAATCAGCTACTGAAGCTTGTGCATGCATCGCATAGTTCTCGTGCCAAGATTTTCAGCTCCATCAGGTCATTTAAGCTCTTCTCTACACTGTTTATTCTAGTTAGCCATTTGTCTAATCTTTTTCCAAGGTTTTTAGTTTCTTTGCGATGGGTTCAAACATCCTCCTTTAGCTTGGAGAAGTTTGTTATTATCGATCGTCTGAAGCTGCCTTCTCTCAACTCGTCAAAGTCATTCTGTGTCCAACTTTGTTCCATTGTTGGCAAGGAGCTGTGTTCCTTTGGAGGAGAAGAGGTGCTCTGATTTTTAGCATCTTCAGCTTTTCTGCTCTGGTTTCTCCCCATCTTTGTGGTTTTATGTACCTTTGGTCTTTGGTGATGGTAACATACAGATGGGAATTTGGTGTAGGTGTCCTTTCTCTTTGTTAGTTTTCCTTCTAATAGTCAGGACCCTTAGCTGCAGATCTGTTGGACTTTGCTAGAGGTCCACTCCAGACCTGGTTTGCCTGGGTCTCACCAGCAGAGGCTGCAGAACAGCAAATATTGCAAAACGGCAAATGTTGCTGCCTGTTCATTATAGATTCAATGCCATCCCCATCAAGCTACCAATGACTTTCTTCATAGAATTGGAAAAAAAAAAAAAAACACTTTAAAGTTCATTTGGAACCAAAAAAGAGCCCGCATTGCCAAGACAATTCTAAGCCAAAAGAACAAAGCTGGAGGCATCACACTACCTGACTTCAAACTATACTATAAGGCTACATTAACCAAAACAGCATAGTACTGGTACCAAAACAGAAATATAGACCAATGGAACAGAACAGCACCCTCAGAAATAATACCACACATCTACAACCATCTGATCTTTGACAAACCTGAGAAAAACAAGAAATGGGGAAAGGAGTCCCTATTTAATAAATGGTCCTGGGAAAACTGGCTAGCCATATGTAGAAAGCTGAAACTGGATCCCTTCCTTACACGTTATAGAAAAATTAATTTGAGATGGATTAAAGACTTAAACGTTAGACCTAAAACCATAAAAACCCTAGAAGAAAACCTAGGCAATACCATTCAGGACCTGGGCATGGACAAGGACTTCATGACTAAAACACCAAAAGTAATGGCGACAAAAGCCAAAATAGACAAATGGGATCTGATTAAACTAAAGAGCTTCTGCACAGCAAAAGAAACTACCATCAGAGTGAACAGGCAACCTACAGAATGGGAGAAAATTTTTGCAATCTACCCATCTGACAAAGGGCTAATATCCAGAATCTACAAAGAACTTAAACAAATGTACAAGAAAAAGTCAAATAACCTCATCAAAAAGTGGGCAAAGGATATGAACAGACACTTCTGAAAAGAAGACATTTATGCAGGCTTTATGCAACATTTATGCAGAAAAAATGCTCATCATCACTGGTCATCAGAGAAATGCAAATCAAAACCATGATGAGATACCATCTCACACCAGATAGAATGGCAATCATTAAAAAGTCAGGAAACAACAGATGCTGGAGAATTTGTGGAGAAATAGGAACACATTTACTCTGTTGGTGGACTGTAAACTAGTTCAACCATTGTGGAAGACAGTGTGGCGATTCCTCAAGGATCTAGAACTAGAAATACCATTTGAGCCAGTCCTCCCATTATGGGGTATATACCCAAAGGATTGTAAATCATGCTGCTATAAAGACATGTGCACACGTATGTTTATTGTGGCACTATTCACAATAGCAAAGTCTTGGAACCAACTCAAATGTCCATCAATGATAGACTAGATTAAGAAAATGTGGCACATGTACACCATGGAATACTATGCAGCCATAAAAAAAAATGATGAGTTCATGTCCTTTGTAGGGACATGGATGAAGCTGGAAACCATCATTCTGAGCAAACTATCCTAAGGGCAAAAACCAAACACCAGATGTTCTCACTCATAGGTGGGAATTGAACAATGAGAACACTTGGACACAGGGTGCAGAACATCACACAATGGGGCCTGTCGTGGGATGGAGGGAGGGGAGAGGGATAGCATTAGGAGATATACCTGGTGCAGCACACCAACATGGCACATGTATACATATGTAACACACCTGCACGTTGTGCACATGTACCCTAGAACTTAAATAAAATTAATTAATTTAAAAAAAAACAACTACATAAGTCAGTTTCCTTTGCAAAAATTGTACTATTATAGTAAGAATTCAAGAACTGAATCAATGGTGTAAAATAGAGTATGGACTCCAAATAAATGAATAATTAATGATGATAAGTTTATTACTTCATAATAAGTATATGCTTACTCTCTTTGGCTTGGTCCCAAGCACTGGGACTGTAGTTGTGAACAAAGCAGACTAAGTAACTGACCAATGGAGCTGGCATTCTGGTGGAGAGACGTTGACTTACTTCACTACCTGACTCTATAATTGGCAATGCTGATGCTCCATTTTTTGTTTTGTTTTGTTTTTTGTTTCAGCTTTCATGACATCAATAGCACACTGCTGATTTTTCTTCTATCTGCCTGTTTTTTGTTAGTCTTCTTTTCCACTTCATACTAAAAAAGTTGATATCTCCCAGAGAGCTCTTTTCTAGGCGCCCTACTCTTCATTTTCACGAGGAGTCTGTGCAGACTACTCATTTTTGTTTTGTTTTGTTTTGTTTTGTTTTGAGACGGAGTTTCACTCTTGTTGCCCAGGCTGGAATGCAATGGTGTGATCTTGGCTCACCACAACCTCCGCCTCCAGGGTTCAAGTGATTCTCCTGCCTCAGCCTCCTGAGTAGCTGGGATTACAGGCATGCCTCACCATGCCCGGCTTATTTTACATTTTTAGTAGAGATGGGGTTTCTCCACATTGGTCAGACTGGTCACGAACTCTTGACCTCAGGTGATCCACCCACCTCAGCCTCCCAAAGTGCTGGGATTATAGGCATGAACCACCGTGCCCAGCTCATGTTTCTTTTTATACTAAAGCTAAATCTTTGTGTTCAATAGAGCTCGCTTCCTCTTTTTAGAGTACTACAAATTTAACTGCCTTGACACATCACTTGGAATGCTTTATCCTCACTACCAACTCTCCTATTCAATCAATTGTTAATCTACCTAGTAAACATTTCTCTAGTTTGTCTGCTTCTATCTATCCTCAATGTCAATACCTTACCCATAATCATCTACCTGATCTTTATAAACTCCCAGCCTTCAGTCTTTCTCCGCATCACCCACCTTCAGTCTATGTTTCACATTGCAGGCAGAGTAGTTGCTAAAATTAAAGTTTAAAAATATGCATCTACTGATTTAAAGCCATTTAAAAGTTTCTCATCTTTCTCATGATAATGTCCAACTCCTTACTATGGCATGATGACTGGGCCTTGGTTTATCTCCCTAGCCCCTTTACCCTTTTCATTTTTAGTTCAGACATACTGAACTTCTTTCATTTGTAAGAATTTACCATGCAGCTGCTTCTAGCTCTTCTAACTCTTGCTCTTCACTTGAAAAATATTTTTTTAAAAAACCCATATTAGGAATCAGGTATTCCAGAAAGCTTTACACAGTGCCCTAAATTTGGATATGTCTCTTTTATATTTATTGCATCATATACTCATATACTTCCTCTGTTATTTCATGTCTCACATTGTAGTATGACTGCCAGTGAAGTTGGCTTGATGAAGTCAAGAACAATGTATTTTCTGTTCATCAGTTTAGTTTCAGTATCTAGTACAGTTATTGACATACAGTATGTATTACTTAATTAGTGTATATCATATCTTGATTTCAGCTTTTCAGTTGTGTCTATTTAATTTTACATCATTTCCTTTATAAGATTTGGTTCATGTATTTTTAAAAGTGTTTTTAGCAATATGAGATGCAAATAATTAGATCCATTCTGCTTGTCAGGTTGAATACAGCAACGTTTTTCTTTCTCCATTTTCTTTTTCTACTCTATTCTGTAAAGTATAGTAACAAAGAAAAATTTTTCTTCCTACTTCTAACTTATCAGATTACTGAATATACTGTATAGCATCTTCAGCTATCGCTATAGTCATTATTTTAAAACAATGTCTGCTAATCTTATTCTGTCATTTTATTTACCTTGATAGTATAATACCCTTTACAATAGATTTTTCATAGAAAAGCATTGTTAAGAACCAATATACTCTTTATCTGTAATATTTGTCTACTCTCTAATGTAAGTGGATTATATTTTTTTCTGTTACCAGAAAATGGCCTTTAGAAATATAGGTAAATTAGAGTGCTCAATTGGTTTTGTCATTAGTATTCATTATTTTATATATCATTACATTTTCTTTTTAATTTTCCCTTTTTCAACTAAATGTGCCCTTCAATCTTTTTATGCTAAAGTATGCCTCATTTTCCTTATGAGTGTAATAGTTCTCATTGCTTTTCTGGTTCTCTAGTTTTTTCTATATAGCCTCCTAAAGATGAGATGACTAAGTTGACCACCTTAGTATTATATTTAAGATAAGAAGACATTATTGATTCAAAATTGAAGTATTAAACTATGTGTGTCCTACTTCTGGCCTCTTTTAATATGGCTTAATACCTCATTCCATTTTTATTGCCTCTAGGTAGTGAACAAATGTCTTTGTTGAATTGCACAAAGAGATACATAAATCTTATTCCTGAGAAAATTACATTTAGTGCAGAGCTCATCAATGTGTATGACTAATTTAAATTTATTTTTCAAATGTGCTTTGCCTTTACATATTTTAAATGGATTTTATCAACCTTTGTGTTTCTTAATTACCTCATATTGTTAGGTTTTTTTGGAATTCAACCAATTTCCCTAATCTCAAGAAAATTAAAATAATTATGTTTTTGTAAATTTTGAAACTTCACCTTCTTTCCAGATATTAACAAAAGTATTGAATAGGAGATACACAGTTCTGGGTCCTAGACTAACCCTGGCAATTAACCTCTTTGCTTTCTGAGGATTTGAAACTTATTTCCACTCCATTTCTACCACTTAACTTATTTTTAATGGCTTAGGGTCATCACCAGGGGGGTTGAGGGACCTGAGGAAATCATTTTGCAATCTCATTGCTTAACATTTTTATTCATATGAAATCCTTTGAAAATTAACATTAAGGGTATTTCTTAAAGTGTATAGCTCCTGGGACTATGTGTGAAGAAGCTTGTTGTTTATAGTTTGCAAACCCATTTCCAAAGCCTCCTCCCAGCCCTTTTTCATGAGCCAATGCTTCTCTAGTTTTAGATTTCATAGAAAATCACTTTATGTTTAAAATGTATGTTTTTATGCCCCTCCTTGGATGCACTAAATCAGAATCTATCATGATTTGGTTGAATCACTTTGCCTTTTTAAGAAAAAAGCCTAGCTGGATCCTAGTTGTCCAAGCTTTACTTATCAGAGCGTAGTCCAAAGATCAGAAGAATCAGCATCACTTAGGTGTTTGTTAGATATGCAGACTTTCAAGACTTTGAATCAGAATCTGAATTTTTGACAATAATCTTATTGATTACTTGCCCATTAAACTGGAGAAGCACTCTCTAGACCACACGTTGGTAATACTACAGTGTAAGAAAACAATCACTTATGTCATTTGTAGTACCAGATTTTAATTCTTCCTCAACTCCTTTCTCTCCCTTAGCACTTGCCAGTTTACCTAGATCTAGACCTTGAAATATCTATAATGTGTCTGCTTTCTGCTGGGTAATAAGCTATATACTGGACACAAATAATTCTTGCCTGAAAGAACGTAATATCTAGAACAGCATGTTTAACTTTCTGTTATAATTTGTAAAAGGCTTAAGTAGAGATTAGGCACTATGTCACCTTTAGCCTGGTGTTTCATATGTATTTTACAGCCTTTAATATGTTGGGAAATTTTTTAAGCCATGTTAATTTCCTGCTTTCATAATATTCTGGCTACTTAAAAATCACCTTATCTTCATTTATCATAAATATTTTTATATGATTTTGCTTTATTGGATTGCTATAATTGCTGAAGGCTATTTATATTACACAATTCCATTCCTTACAACTTTTTTTAATTTTCCTAGTCCTCTGGAACATTTTATATGGTTTCTGTGTTACCCTCATGAATGTTCTTTGAGTGTTTGAAGAAAACCGTACTATTCCTATGGTCCATTTTTAAATCACTTAGTCCATTTATCCTAACTTTCTTTTAACACGTAACTCCCACAATAAACACTACAGCATATACAACATAAATATAATCTGCAAAGCCCACATACTCAGTGGCACCACTATCTGAATCTGGTCTGTGTACTTTTACGGATATCTCCCTGGAGTGCATTAACTTTAAGATCACGCATTCTGACATACTGACTTGTAATTAACTGGAATTGTATCTTTATAATTTTGTATGCATACAGTTTTCTTTCTTAATTTACTTCCTAATGAAGTGTATTTGCTTAGTTAAATTTGTTAGGAACCTATTTTACAAATATGTTTAATTTTAAATTAAACTTCCCATGACCTCTTTGTACAGTTTTCTTTTTGGTGAACCACATTCTATTATGATTAAGGTTTTTCAGTATTTGTAGCTTTTGGAGGTGTTTCTCACTGAAGTATATTAATGTGTGGTAAGTATATTACATGTGTCAAGCGTCTGCTAATCATGCAAATATTTGAGCTCTACCAGGATCTACTGAAGCTAACCATCTATGAGTTTAATAAGTTCCCCAGGTGATTCTTACCAAAATTTGATGACCTTAAAAGCCTTTACTTATGTTCTCAAAAAGACTGTATCAAAATTAAGGGTCATATAATCAATTTATTGTGCTGTAGAATGAAATTATATAAATCTTAATGTATCTGAAAGCATGAAAAGAATGGTGGTTTTAGTAAATCATACATCATTTTGATTATCACATAAATCTAGGCAGGATATATTTTCTCATCAGAATTTTGTTATCCAGTATAGTGACCTAAATAAAAAATATCAAAACATCTGGCAAAATAGAAGCTTGTATAATTGTTTGGCATGTTTCTTCATTTATTAATATTTAAGATTATATAATTTTTAAAGTTTCTTTAAGCTGAGCATTTTATTTTTTTCCCCATAAGGAAAAAATTAGCATGTTATTATTACATTAGAACTATATTCTCAGAGCAAAAGCAGAAGCTGCTTAGGTAGGAAATTTGACTCCATAGACTTATGTGCTTTTCTCTTTTCATAAGTGTATATCTAAACTACAAATAATCAGTTATTCTCTTTAATAATAAGTAAGAAAAATCTATTTTTTCCCCATGTTTCTGCCATAGGGAGCTTTTTCTTTATAAATGAAATTTCTTTCCCAGGCAACTATGTCTCAAATGGGTATAATAAAGCCCCAGACCATTGATGTAGGATTTATTGGTCTTTATTAATAGAGAATTCTAAACCCGAAAACAGTTTTCCATAGTGAACTTCTGGTAAATATATTTACACAAGCTCTTAATGTGACTTCCAGGAAAACAGAGGCTAGAAATAAAAGGTTATGTATGAAACACTGGAACTAATGCCCTCAGAAGAGAAGTTGAATAAAGATACCCTTTGTTCTTTACAGTAGTGTTACAAGTGGGCAGATAATTCATTCTCAGTTGTGAGATATTTAAGATGTATGAGTGCCATGGTGGAGCACCCTTTAGATTATCAGCAGAGAGACTGGCTGTGAAGAACCGAGCCTAGGTCCTTTGATTCACTGCAGTCCTCTTTCAGCCCATGTTCTTCCTAAGAGGAAGCTACAGATCAGAATAAAATGCAACCTTTTAAATATGTCTCTCAAGCCTTTACATCATCTGACACCTACCAAGTTTGGAACCTTTCTCTTCCTTGCTCACTGTGCACTAGCCAGTGATGTTTGAATGTCTTTGTTCTGTAATTCATAAAGGAAAGAGATTTAATTGACTCAGTTCTACATGGCTGGGGAGGTCTTAGGAAACTTCCAATCATGGCAGAAGACAAAGGAGAAGCAAGTACCTTCTTCACAAGGCATCAGGAGAGAGACAGAGCTCAGGGGAATTTGTCACTTAATCCATCAGATCTTGTGAGAACTCCCTCACTCTAATGAGAACAGTATAGGGAAAACTGCCCCAATGGTCCAGTCATTTCCCACCAGGTCCCTCCCTTGACATGGGATTACAAATTCTGATGAAATCTGGGTAGCAACCCAGAGCCCAACCATATCACCCATAG
The DNA here is from genome assembly GCF_002776525.5 of Piliocolobus tephrosceles. Taxonomy (NCBI): domain Eukaryota; kingdom Metazoa; phylum Chordata; class Mammalia; order Primates; family Cercopithecidae; genus Piliocolobus; species Piliocolobus tephrosceles. Next base: position 77,316,969 of record NC_045436.1, on the reverse strand, counting down.
ATCAATGAACTCAAGAAATCGTGTTAAGTACGATTACACTGCAGAAGGAAAGATCAGTGACCTTGAAGATGAAGCAATAAGAATTATTTAATTTTGCAGGCATGGTGGCATACACCTATAATCTCAGATGCTGGGCAGTCTGAGGCAGGAAGATCATTTGAAGTCAGGAGTTCAAAGCTGCAGGGTGCTATGATTACACTGATGAAAACCACTACACTCTGGAATGAGAAACATAGCCAGGCCCTGTCTCTAAAACTGAAAAATTCAAAATTCAAAATAAATTATTCAACTTAAACCTAGAGAGAAAAACACAGATGGTGAAAAATCACAGAGTTCCAGTGACCTGCAGAGCAATATCCAGCAGTCTAACATATGGAACTATAGCCTCAGATGGAAAAGCAGTGGGGGGATATAAAAATATTAGAATAAAGAAACTGAAAATTTCTAATTTTCATGAACTGTAAGCACATAGACCGAAGAAGATCAACAAATCTGAAGCAACGTAGGCATAAAACACCACCAAAGTGTATGATAATAATTGTAATCAATGTAAAAGAGAATATCTGAAATCAGTCAGAGAAAAAGGGTCACACTTTGTACATCAGAACAAGAAAGAGGTAACTATCAACTTCTGAACAGAAACAATACAAAACAGAGAAAATGCACCTGTATTTTTACCATGCTAAAAGGAAAAGTCACTCCAATATTCTGTATAGGGGGATAATACTCTTCAAAAATGGAAATGAAATATAAGACATTGCAGACAAACAAAAGTTCAGAGAATTCACTGTCAGCAGACTCTCTAAAAGATATGCTAAATGAAGTTCTTTAAACTGAAGTTCTTTATAATGATTGTGGATAGAAATTTGGATTTACACAAAGGAAGGAAGACAGCACTACATATCACATGGACTTGCTTTAATACACAAACAACAAACCTGGTGGTGGTACAGATGAGAGCTGCAGAGCAACTGGAATATTCATAAATTTTTAGTGGGAATTTACTATAACACAGCCACTTAACAAAAACAGTTGGCAGTGTTTTATAAAATTAAATATCTACTTACCATACAAACTAGCAATCCACTCCTAGGTATTTACCCAAATGAAGTGAAAAGCTATGTTCACAAGAAAACCTTTACATAAATGTTTATGAGTCTTACATAAATGTTGTTCATAATTTCTCAAACTTGTAAACAACTCTAATTTTCTTCAACCAGTAAATGGATATACAAATTGCATTGCATTCATCAAATAGAAAAGTATTTAGTAACAAAAATGGATCAATGTTTGAAACATGCAACATCATGGATGAATTTCCAATGTACTGTGGTAAATGAAATAAGCCAACTTAAAAGGGCTACATACATTATGATTCTATTTATAAAACATCTGGCAAAGGCAAAATATGAGCACAGGAAGCAGAGTAGTGGTTGTCAGGGCTGCATGTGTACAGAAGGCTTGTTTGTAAAAGGACACGTAGACTTTTTGGCCAAAAAACCACTCAGTATCTTCACTCTGGTAGTGGTTACATGACTGCATAGATTTGTCAAAATTCATAGAATTATGTATAAAGGGTAAAGTTTAATGTATGTAAATTATACCTCAATAAAATTAAAATTTTAAAAAGAGAGCAGGATACAGTACTAGTCCTATAGTTGATTTGTGCAAATAGTACAAAGGAAATTCCATGGGAAAAAGATGTTCTCTTCAAAACGTGTTGCTGGAGATACTGAATATATATCCATATGGAAGGATATGAACCCAGATCCTTAATTCACACTATATACTAAATTTAACTTGAAGTGGATTATAAACTTAAATGTAAAAGTTAACAGTGTATAACTTCTAGAAGACATAGGAGAAGATTTGTAAGTCTGCATAGGGTAAGATTTCTCCAGACTTGAAAAACCACATATAATGGAAATATATAGAGAATTCCTGTAATTCAATAACACAGAATTTAATAAAAATTACATATAATATTTGAACAGATACCTCATGACCATGTATGACCAATAAACAATACAAAAAGTATGACCATAAACAATATGAAGTATGAAATGATGCTCAATATGTTTAATTAGCAGAAACAAGCAAATAAAAACAATAATATACCATTATACACCCACTTATATGCCTAAAATTTTAAAAAGTAGCAAATCAAGTGTTGGTTACAATGTGGAAGAATTGGAACTCTCATATGTTGCTTGTATGAATGTAAAATAGTTCAACCTCTTTGGAAAACGATTATTGCAGTTTCTATATAATAAAAATTACTTGTATAACCTACCAATTGCATTTCAAGTCATTTATCAAAAGACAGGAAAGTATATATTCAAAATATTTACTCATTCATTCTTATTTACAAAAAGATTTGTATACAGATTTTCACACCATTTTGTTAAGATATCACCAAATTCAAAGTAACCCAAATATATGTCAATAAAAAATAGATATCTTAATAAAATTATAGTCAATTCACACAGTGGAGGGTTACTCAGCAATAAAAATAATGTATTGATACATGCTATAATATGGAAAAAATCTCAAAAAGTTGACACAATAGTACATATTTTGTAATTTAATGACACTAATCTATAATGATAATAATCATGATATCAGAAGTTTCCTATACCTGGAGGCAGCAAGAGGAATAGACTGCAAAGGAGTGTGAGAGAATATTTTGGCGTGAAGGTAATGTTATATGTGATTCAAATGATAGTTATAGGGATATTTATATTTGTCAAAACCTATCAAACTGTATATTTTAAATATATGTTATTATATATAAACTACACTTTAATAAAATGAATTAAGAAACAATAACAACAACACACAGAAAAAACATAATTTGATAAATTAAAAAAATGTCATTCCATAAGGAATTTGATATTTCAGGATAATACAAATACTAAGTCAAAAATATAAGTTTATTCTTTCACTATATTATTTTTATTTTTTCAATGAATAGTTTTTTGAGTCCCTAGCATGTACTTTTCTGACTCTTTATGTAATATATTTCTAAACTGTATAAGAAAATATGCTAAGTAGGCCAGGCGCAGTGGCTCATGCCTGTAATCCCAGCACTTTTGGAGGTCGAGGCGGGGAGATCACAAGGTCAGGAGATTGAGACCATCCTGGCTAACCTAGTAAAACCACGTCTCTACTAAAAATACAAAAGAATTAGCCAGGCGTGGTGGTGAGCACCTGTAGCTCCAGCTACTTGGGAGACTGAGGCAGGAGAATGGCATGAACTTGGGAGGCAGAGCTTGCAGTGAGCCGAGATTGCGCCAGTGCACTCCAGCCTGGGTGACAGAGCGAGACTACATCTCAAAAAAAAAAAAGGAAAAAAGAAAAAGAAAATATGCTAAGTAAAATGGGCATTACTAAACAGTTGTCGAACTGTGTCAAGCATACATTTTTAATGTTATCATGAGTGTTTAAATGTGTATCTTCTCTTTAAAAATTGAATTTGCTTTTTTATCCATTGTTTTAGTAGCATAAGCACATCCATGCATATCTATATCAATCATATCTAACCGGTATAAGCACATTTTAGTAAAACAAATCATTTCTGTCACCCCATTAAGGCACGTTCCATTTTCCTCCTGAACTGCCATGAATACAATTAATTTATATTATAACTCAGTATGTCTTTCAAGAAACTCTCTTTCCACTTGATTTTCTTAATTTGAGGAAAGCAAATTCTTATTTGGGTTATGTGTCTGATGACATTGCAATTCATTTCATTTTCTTGTGTATGTCACTTTATATCATCAAGTAGAAGAAAACCTTTCTGATATTTTTTTTGAAAATATACAGTCAAAAAATCTAAGAAAAGAATTTATTTAAAACTAAAAGGAATACAATGCTGATTTTGTTGGTAGCAAAATAAATCAAATGAAATAACATATTTCAAATTCTTTTATAGGTTGTATGAACATTTTAGCTGTAAATATAGTAAAATTTAAGAAATCTGAAACATATAAAATATATATTGAACAATGACATTTCACATCACTAAAATCACTAAATATCTTTTTATAAGATGCATTATTACTACTGGATTAAAATAACACAAATGTCTATTTAACCACAGGGCTAGAATTTTCTCATGTCAAACATTACTTACAAAATCATTAGAAAACACCTAACTATTTCCTAATGAATTCAAATTGTATAAATTATCGTTGGGCTTTCTTCTTTTTTAACTTTTAAATTGTATTTTTTTGTGCATACGTAGTAGGTGTTTGTATTTATGGAGTACATTAGATATTTTGATACAGATATTTAATGCATAATAACCACATCATGGAAAATGGGATATCCATCACTTCAAGCATCTATCCTTCTGTTACAAATAATCCAGTTGTACTCTTTTAGTAATACAATGTATAGCTTTAATGTACAATTAAATTATTCTGATTACAGTCATGCTGTTGTGCTATCAAATAGCACATATTACTCCTTTCTATTTTTGTACCCATTAACCATTCCCACATATCCTCCAATCCCTCCATTACCCTTCCCAGCCTCTGGTGACTATATCTCTACTCGCTTTCTCCATGTGTTCAATTGATTTAATTTTTAGCTCCCACAAATAAGTGAGAACATGTGATGTTTGTTTTTCTTTGCCTGGCTTATCTCACGTAACATAATGACCTCCATTTCCATCAGTGTTGTTGCAAATGACAGTATCCCATTCATTTTTATGACTGAATTGTGCTCCATTGTGTCTAAGTAACTATGTGATACTTATCATTTAATCTGCTGATGGACACTTAGGTTGCATCCAAATCTTGGCTATTGTGAACAGTGCTGCAACAAGTACAGGAGAGCAGATATGTCTCCTCAGTATACTAATTTCCTTTCTTTGGGGGAGATACACAGCAATGAGATTATTGGATTGTATAGTAGCTCTATTTTTAGTTTTTTAAGGAACCTCCAAACTGTTCTCCATAGTGATTGTGCTAATTTACATTCCCACTAACAATGTCTGAGGGTTCCCTTTTCTCCACATCCTCACCAACATTTATTTTTGCCTATCTTTTGGATAAAAGCCATTTTAACTGGGATGAGATGATATATCATTATAGTTTTAACTTGCATTTTTTCTGATAATTTCAGTGCTGTTGAACATCTTTTCGTATACCTGCTTGCCATTTGCATGTCTTCTTTTGAGAAATGTCTGTTCAGATCTTATGTTCATTTTTAATCAGATTATAAAATTTTCCTAGATTTATTTGAGCTCCTTAAATATTCTGGTTATTAATCCAGCCAATGGAATGGGTGGTTCACCTCTGGCTACTTCTAACCCAGATGCATCCTCCATGTATGAGCACTGGCTGAGTCCAGCACAGCTTTGCTGTGAGTTCACTGTGAAATCCCCAGTCACTCTGCTTTCCCTCCGCAAAGTGCACAAACTCTGCACAGCTCACCGCTGCTGGGAAATGGGGGAGGGGTACCGTTGACAATTCAACACTGTCCCTCTGACCCTTCTCAATACCTGTTTCAACAACACGAAGTTAAAACCAGGTATTGTGATTGCTCACTTGATTTTTGGTTCTTGTAACAGTACTTTTTCTTTTCAGTGTAGATAGTTGTGAAAATTTGGTGTTCCTGTGAGGGGTATAAATGGTGTGGGCTTCTACTTCACCATCTTACTTTGCCTTGCCTTTGATTTTTAAAAAGTACTGATCAGTGAATGATATTCACTTTCTTATTCCATCAATTTGAAATACACACACACACACACACACACACACACATTTTGGTTTTCAAACAAAATTTCCCTAAAAGATTTAAAATGTTTAGAATGTTTAAGACATTTACCTAAGGGTTGGCTTCTTTCATGTCAGTTTATAGACTCAGTGATATAAAACATATTCATTCCTTCGCAGTTATTTACACAGTAGAGCATAACCTTTGCTTTCTCAGACTATCACGGATAAAAAAGTAACAGAATGTGACCAACAACAACAATGTCACAAGGTAATCATTTCTTTCTGAAACTACTCTGTATTATCACTAGGAGAATTCAACAGAGGATTCCAAGTTCCTAGGGAGTGGCAGAGCCACAAATTGCACAGAGTCTAGGTCCCTAAATCAACACATGAAAGACTCTTCTACTGACCAGAAATATCACATTGGAATATTGTAAAATCAAGGATTAAATTTTTATTTGGTACAAAACATTATACTACTTGTATAATTTGGGGATTTATTTCACAGGAATTAACTAATAAACTTGCTTTCACAAATCTTAAGTACTAGTGAAGGGAGAAGAAAAAAGAAAAATAAATAATAGAAGTAAACTAATAAAAATTAGTATAAACAAAATATTACAGAATGACATAGTAGAAGCTCCTTCAGATTGAGTTAAATGAAAAGTCTCTTTGAGGAATTGATAGTTGAGACACTGACACTTTAAGGAACCAGCCTGGAAAGATCATGGGATGAACCTATGAGGGAGCAGCTATTGCCAGAACAAAGACACCTCTACTCAAACAAACTAGAAAATCTAGAAGAAATGGATAAATTCTTAGATACATACATACTTTCAAGACTAACCCAGGAAGACGTTGAATCCCTGAATAGAACAATAACAATTTCAGAAATTGAGGCAGTAATTAATAGCCTACCAACCAAAAAAAGTCCAGGACCAGATGGATTCACAGCTGAATTCTACCAGAGGTACAAGGAGGAGCTGGTACCATTCCTTCTGAAACTATTCCAATCAATAGAAAAAGAGGGAATCCTCCCTAACTCACTTTATGATGCCAGCATCATCCTGATAACAAAACCTGGCAGAGACATAACAAAAAAAGAAAATTTCAGGCCAATATTCCTGATGAACGTCAATGCAAAAATCCTCAATAAAATACTGGCAAAACGAATCCAGCAGAACATCAAAAATCTTATACACCATGATTAAATCAGCTTCATCCCTGGGATGCAAGGCTGGTTCAACATACGCAAAGCAATAAATGTAATCCAACACATAAACAGACCCAATGACAAAAATCACATGATTATCTCCATAGATGCAGAAAAGGCATTTGATAAAATTCAACAGCCTTCATACCAAAAATTCTCAATAAGCTAGGTATTGATGGAATGTATCTCAAAATAATAAGAGCTATTTATGACAAACCCGTAGCCAATATCATACTGAATGGGCAAAAGCTGGAAACATTCCATTTGAAAACTGGCACAAAGCAAAGATGTCCTCTCTCACCACTTTTATTCAACATAGTATTGGAAGTTCTGGCCAGGGTAGTCAGGCAAGAGAAAGAAATAAAGGGTATTCAAATAGGAAGAGAGGAAGTCAGATTGTCTCTCTTTACAGATAACATGACTGCATATTTAGAAAACTCCATCATCTCGGCCCAAAATCTCCTTAAGCTGACAAGCAACTTCAGCAATCAATGTGCAAAAATCACAAGCATTCCTATACACCAATAATAGGGGGCCAAAAATCATGAGTGAACTATTATTCACCATTGCTACTAAGAGAATAAAATACCTAGGAATACAATTTACAAGGTATATGAAGGACCTCTTTAAGGAGAACTACAAACCACTGCTCAAGGAAATAAGAGAGGACACAAACAAATGGCAAAACATTCCATGCTCATGGATAGGAAGAATCAATATCATGAAAATGGCCATACTGCCCAAAGTAATTTATAGATTCAATGCTATCCCCATCAAGGTACCATTGACTTTCTTAACAGAATTGGAAAAAATTACCTTAAATTTCATATGGAACCAAAAAAGCCCCTATAGCCAAGAAAATCCTAAGCAAAAAGAACAAAGTTGGAGGCCTCATGCTGCCGGACTTCAAGTTATACTCCAAAGCTACAATAACCAAAACAGCATGATACTGGTACCAAATCAGATACATAGACCAATGGAACAGAACAGAGGCTTCAGAAATAGCGCCACACATCTACAACCATCTGATCTTTGACAAACCTGACAAAAACAAGCAATGGGGAAAGGATTCCCTATTTAATAAATGGTGTTGGGAAAAGTGGCTAACCATAGGCAGAAAACTGAAACTGGATCTGTTTCTTACACCTTATACAAAAATTAACTCAAAATGGATTAAAGATTGAAATGTAAGACCAAACAGCATAAAATCCCAAGAAGAAAACATATGGAATACAATTCAGGACATAGATATGTGCAAAGACTTCATGACTAAAATGCCAAAAGTAATGGCAACCAAAGCCATTATTAACAAATGGGACTAACTAAACTAAAGAGCTTCTGCACAACAAAAGAAACTAGCATCAGAGTGCATAGGCAACCTGAAGAATGGGAGAAAAATTCTGAAATCTATCCATCTGACAAAGGGCTAATATCCAGAATCTACAAGAAATGTAAACAAATTTACAAGAAGAAAACAACCCCATCAAAAAGTCGGCAAAGGATATGAACAGACACTTCTCAAAAGAAGACATTTATGCAGCCAACAAACATATGAAGAAAAGCTCATCATCACTGGTCATTAGAGAAATGCAAATCAAAACCACAATGGAATACCATCTCACACCAGTCAGAATGGTAACCCTTAAAAAGTCAGGAAACAACAGATGCTGGAGAGGATGTGGATGAATAGGAACATTTTACCCTGTTGGTGGGGGTGTAAATTAGTTCAACCATTGTGGAAGACAGTGTGGCAGATTCCTCAAGGATCTAGAACCAGAAATACCATTTGACCCAACAATCCCATTACTGGGTATATGCCCAAAGGATTATAAATCATTCTACTATGAAGACACATGCACATGTATGTTTACTTCAGCACTGTTTGCAATAGTGAAGACTTGGAACGAACCCAAATGCCCATCAATGATAGACTGGATAAAGAAAATATGGCACATATACACCATGGAATACTATGCAGGTATGAGAAAAGGATGAGTTCATGTCCTTTTCAGGGACATGTGTGAAGCTGGAAGCTGTCATCCTCAGCAAACTAACCCAGGAACAGAACCCAAACACCACATGTTCTCACTCATAAATAGGAGTTGAACAATGAGAACACATGGACACAGGGAAGGGAACATCACACACCAGGATCTGTCAGTTGGTGGAGGGCTAGGGGAGGGATAGAACTAGGAGAAATACCTAATGTTGATGACAGGTTGATGGGTGGAGCAAACCACCATGGCACGTGTATACCTATGTAACAAAGCTGCATGTTCTGCACACGTATCCCAGAACTTAAAGTATATATATAAAAAAAAAGCCTTGCCAGCGTCTATTATTTCCTAACTTTTTAATAATCAGCATTCTGGCAAGCAATGGGGAATGGATTCCCTAGTTAATAAATGGTACTGGGAAACCTGGCTAGGCATATGCAGAAAACTGAAACTCCACCCCTTCCTTACACCTTATGTAAAAATTAACTCAAGATGGATTAAAGACTTAAATGTTAGACCTAACACCTTAAAAATCCTGGAAGAAAACCTAGGCAATACCATTCAGGACATAGGCGTGGGCAAAGACTTCATGACTAAAACACCAAAAGCAATGGCAACAAAAGCCAAAATTGACAAATGGGATCTAATTAAACTAAAGAGCTTCTGCACAGCAAAAGAAACTAGTATCAGAGTGAATAGGCAACCTATAGAATGGGAGAAAACTTTTGCAATCTACTCATCTGACAAAGTCTAATATCCAGAATCTCGAGAAACTTAAACAAATTTACAAGAAAAAAACAGCCCAATCAAAAAGTGGACATAGGATATAAATAGACACTTCTCAAAAACAAACAAAAAGAAACAAAACTCATTCGCTTTATTTTTCTACTTTATAGTAGGCCTGACAGAAACATACTGAAGCAATCTGGGAGACAACCTGTGGTAGATTTTATGCTAAATGTTAACGTTACCTCTGTTGATTTTTTAAAAAATGTTTTTATATATAATAGTTGAAATACAAACTTTAACACAGACTGGAATAAGGAATTTTACAAATTCTCTTTAGAGAAACCAACTATAAAGTTTTAGAGTTGAATTGTGCTCCGTTTCAACTCTCTTGCCTCTCTAGTTTTCAGTTTATATTAGTTAAGTTTTAATAACTTTGAAGGGCCCTGCAAATTAATAATCTACATGAAGTATATTATTAGAGGGAAACTAATCTTACTGCTAAGCAGTGTGTTGTACTACATAGTGAATATTTGTGTTTTGGAATTTAAAAATTATTTAAGGTAATGGTGTTATGAATGGTTTAAGAATGTCTGGTGACTTGCTTATTTTAAGTGATCACCATTAAGTTAGAAAAAAATGTATTTTTAAGTGTTTCTTAAATTGCCTTTTGAACATTTTTAATTAGCGGATTTAAATAATGCATAAAATAAATTGCCATGTTCAAAAAAAGAAGAAGACATTTATGCGGCCAACAAACATGAAAAAAAGCTTATCATCACTGATCATTAGAGAAATGCAAATCAAAACCACAATGAGATCTAGTTACTTTTTTCTCTCTTTTTTTGAATATACTTATAGTTGCTCCTTAAATGTCCTTGTGGGCCAAATTTATCAGCTTAGGCACTCTGGGTTCATTTCTATGAACTGATTTTCCTGAGTTATGGATCACAATTTCCTGCTTATTCACACGTACGATAGTTTTTGTTTGGCTCCTGAGCAGTATGACTATTATGTTGTTTAATTCCTTGATAGTGTTATTTTTCTTCCAGCAGTGTAGATGTTTATTCTGACAAGCAGCTAATTTACTTGTAAGTCAGCTTCTTTTGTGTTTTTTTTTTTTTTTTTTTTTTTTTTTTTTTTTTTTTTTTTTTTTTTTGAGGAGTTTTGAAGCCCTTTTAGGATTACAATAGCCTTTGGTTTACAGTTATTGTTCTTGCTGCTGAGTCACAACCCGTCTGCATTCTACCAAATGTCCTTGTTGTTCAGTGAAGTCTGTATGCTCTGACTTGTCTAAATGTAAACTTCTCTTAGTCCTATGTAAACTCTGGGTACTGTTCAGGTTATAGCTGCCCTATATATTTTCTTTTATGATGATTCTTTGCAACTGTAATTTTTAAAAGAGCAGTAAAAACTGGATATTTTCAAGTGAAAGTCAATTATATTAAATTAAAAATTTTTAGATAAAAATGAATGTAATATTTATGGTTGTGCTTTTGAAAGCATATCACAGTACAATTAGAGCCAAGTGCTAGAGTGGTCCAAATGTTCATTCTTTTATAAATAATATCTTCAAGTAATCACTCTGGTAAATTAGAGAAAAATGGATCATTTCAATAATGTGGAATATAAGAAGGTCTCTATGAAATATAGTATGTTTTGAATGTAGTATGTTGAATTTTTAAATAATGTGCAGGTTCTATATTAAAACAATTTTATACTTTGAAAGTCAACTTGATGTTTCAATCAGTTTGAGGCACTGAAGTTGAATTCTTGAAGAGAAAATACATAAATACAGGCCACTATTTAAGAAGAAAACTTCTCAGTGTGAAGAATCATTCTCAGAATGTTAGCTTGCTTCTGCTTAGAAGACCAGTTACTGGTTGTACAAACTTTTCCAAAGAGAAACTCAGCATTGGAGACAAGACGACCTTCACTAGGAAGAAATTCAGAAAAATTATTCTCCAACAAAGAGGATTGCTGTAGGATGAAAATATATTAGTCCTTCCATTAAAAAAAAAAAAAAAATGAACTGGCTTGTTCAAATGCCATAAAAATAAGATGGCTGGGATAAGAGCCTTGATGATCCTTTGGATTTCAACGAAACTACAAGAAGCAAGGTATCGTTAATGTAAACAGAAGGCAAAAAGAAATTAAGGAGATGAAACAAGCAACTGTCTGTTGAGAAAAAGAATCACAATAATATAACAGCAAATGAATGCTGCTCCTCAAAGATATTTTAAATTTTCTTTCAAGAAAATTAGCACTATAAATATTTGTACTGTTTTTGTTTATTTACTCTGCATTACAAAGTTCAGACCACCAACTAAAAAGAAACAAGTCTGGCATAACTGTAGTGATAAGTTTAGGAATTTATTGAAATAATTTTACTGTAGGGAGATCATATCAATAAAAATTATAAGTTGGACACATTAAACAGTAGATAGTCAAGTCAATCTTAATTTCCTTTGCTTCCTATTTTGCCGGCTTTTATATTGTAAGATAGATAGACCTCTTACATATTTTGCTATAGTTCAACTTTCCAGTATTTTAGGATGTGTATCTGGGGTTTCCATTGCCTACTCCTGTCACCAGGAGTTATAACTTTGTTGGATGTCTGATCAGCAAAAGTCTCTTCATTCAGAAATCTTCCATGTCCCCTGAACCCAGGTCTGATTCCTCCTTCAGAGATTCTGGTATCTTATCTGATGTTTTAATTCTGTACTTATCACTGTGATTATTTTAATCATGTTTGTGTCTCTCACTTTACTGTAAGTCCTATGCCCTCAGGATCTGTAATGATAGATATTTGTTTGGCATTGTTTTGCCAGCATTAAGTGCTGCAGTGTCTGCCACATAATAGGTGCTAAATAAAGGATGAATTACCATAATTTGTTGTTGGATGAAATAAGATAGTTATTTCAGCTTACAGAGGATGCATTCACTCCCCAATGTTTTTTCCTTCTGATGCTAAGCAGTATTTTTCTAACCTTCCTGTTTTACAGTGGAATCTGGTGGAAAATCAAATAGTTGCACAGAAAACCATATTGTTACCTTATAAACATTTTTTTCTAATAAACACTTTTTCCTTGAAGACTGTCAAGTCTAATAAACAATTTTTAACTGTTTAATCACTCTTCACTGCTACTAATTTGCTGATAATCACAAATTACATTTTACATAGCCTTGCCTTGAAAGAGTTTTGAAAAAATAGTAAAGTAAGGGAACTCATATTTATTGAGGATCTATTATGTGCTTGCTAGGCCTTTATATAATAATTATTTTGCTTAATCATTATAACTACCCTAGGATGTGCAGATATGATCTCTATTTTTATAGATGATAAAAATGAGACTACGTATTTAAAATATTTATCCAGCTGGTAGATAGAAGAGACTCTATTATAATCCAAATCTATCTGATATCAAAGCTCCTAAATGCTCTGTCCACTCTTATAGCATAGTGAACTAAATTTTTGTTCAGATTATGTGTCTAAGCCATAAAATAGTAGAAAAATGTCAAATACCATGTGCTATTTATACAGTGGATGAAAATGCTTTGCAATACATTAAAGGTGTAACTTTAAAAATCATGACATTTTAAATTGTTTGAGTAGCTGGCTCCTTTCAGGAACTACTTCAGTATAGTGGAAGAAACTCTCCCATTCACATGTGACAAACATCTTAGGTGGTACAGAAGTACATGACATTTTAAAAAATTAAAATTGTAATATCATAGCTGAGAAGACTTATGAATGATTATTCTCTCCAAGCCTCTGCCTTGAAACATGAATTTGTTTAAGTTATTCAATATAGATGGTGAACCACTGTGCTTAAATTTAAAACCCCTGCAGGACATGCCAGTATTTCATTTATTCTTCATCTGCCCAACCAAAACATTTACCAGTATAATTGAAACCTTTTCCTCGTCCATATGTAAGACAACTTCCTAACATCTCTGTGTGTCTGCTTAAATCAGGAAGACTATTACTTAAGATTAGACAAATATGCACATACTCTGCAGGTTGGTTTGTCAGATTAACCTAGTAAAATCTGTGTTATTATAAATGACTCAAGTCCCACTAATGACCCTAAAAGTAAGTATATATTTACATGTTGAGTTCAAATAGCTAAGTGAATATTACTTGCATAGTGAAAAAAAATTATTAAGTTTACTAATTTCTAATTATTTCATTTCTACCAGATTCCATTGTAAAACACTGGGAAAAGTGTCTAACTTGTTGAAATTATGAGTTTAAAAACCTACAAAATAAACCTTCTAAACTCTACACTACAAGAAAAGTAGTAATGATTGTAACAAAATAGCAACATTTTCTTCTTACTCCTCAATGGAAGAAAAACACATGGGAACTATAATGATAATGCCAGCAATGATAAGATGTGTTTTAATACTGACATTCTTTTCCTATTTTAGTAGTAGCATCAAATTATTCAATAAGACTTTAATGTATTGAACTTTATGTATCGACTTTAATGTATCGTTTTTAACCTACCTATTTTTAATGATAATTAAGTTGGGACATGGAAGATATTTATAATCATTTGTATAAATATTATTCAATTAATTTAATATTTGTAATTACCAAGTTTTACCGTATCTTTTCCCCACTCCCATGAATGTAGGTAGAGTCAGGTTTAAGAAAAAATTGTATTTTTGGATTATAGGAAACAGCAAAATTCAGGTTTTATTTTATTTTTATTTTTATTTATTTATTTATTTTTGAGACAGAGTCTCGCAATCTCAGCTCCCTGCAAACTCTGCCTCCCGGGTTCACACCATTCTCCTTCCTCAGCCTCCCGAGTAGCTATGACTACAAGGCACCCACCACCACGCACTGCTAATTTTTTGTATTTTTTTTAGTAGAGATGGGGTTTCACTGTGTTGGCCAGGATGGTGTCGATCTCCTGACCTCGTGACCCACCTGCCTTGGCCTCCTAAAGTGCTGGGATTACAGGCATGAGCCACCGCGCCCGGCCCAGGCTTTATTTTTAAAGCATATTTACTTTGGTGTTTTTGTAGTACTGGTAGCTATCTCATTACCACTAATATTTTTAATAAGACATAGTTGGATTTGTTTTTAAGAGATAGTATCTTGCTATGTTGCCCACACTGGATATGAACTCCTGGGCCTGGGTGATTCTCCGGCCTCAGCCTTCCCAGTAGCTGATGCTACAGACATGCATCACAGAGACCAGCTTGGGTATCTCGTTTTTAACCTACCTATTTTTAATGATAATTAAGTTGGGACATGGAAGATATTTTTCTTTAAAGTGAATTTCAATTCATCCTGTTTTTGACTTCAGGATTCTGTTCTATTTTACATATTTTAAGTTGTATATTAACAAATTACATCATAGGTATATTTCTGTTGAAGATGAGATTCTTAATCATTTTTCAAAAGTTCTTCCAAAGAGAGCAAAATAATGTAAAATAAGTAATGGGTCTTCATTATCATTGTTGTTGGTACCAGTTTCACTGTCATATTCACGTCATCCTGTCTAAAGTACATTTCTTAGTATCAATTTTACGTATTTGTCAGTTCTGAGTAATGAGCCTGAATGATCTACAGAGGTGCACTGCTCTGAGCACTGGGAACCTTCTAATACTTGCTTCTTATCCTAGGTCTGTCTCTAACTATATCAAACTGGACAACTGACTCAACAGAATATGAGTAGTTTCCAATCAATTAAATTAGTAGATTGGCCTGGCAAATTTCTTAAGTTTCCTTCATTCTTAAAATTCTTTGATCTTCTGCTGTTGATTTGTTGGCCCTGTGTTAAGTCATTCATTATTTGTTTAGGCAAACATTAATCACCTCAAGGTAAAAAAGACTATTTCACATGACACACTGATTATGGAATATATGAAGAAATGATATATTTCATTTTATTCTTTGTAATATACTGTTTAATAATGTACAATAGTAACAAACAGTGAAGTATTTTTTATCAGAATATACATATTATAAAATCACATGTGGAATATTTTTAAAAATTTAATAACATAAATATCAAAAGTCTGAACTTAATTTTCAGACTCCTTTGTTTTAAAGAAAAAATTGACCCCACACTTATCTAATCAAACCAAGAGTAGTTTTAATATTTTTCTTTTATATTTTCACATACTCTATAACCAAAAAAAAACCCAAACTCTGTTATTTGAAAATACATTTTACCCTTTACATTTAAGTACAGCTGAATTATCATTAGCTTTGTATTCTCCATGTAAGATAATTTTTTAAAGAGAAACAATATTTATGTTTCTTGTGAGTGCCTATGAAGATTAATTAAATTTTATAACAGATCTGTGAAGTGGAAATATTGTAATCACTTTTTCTGAAATATCATCTTCTCTAGAGCACAAAACTAAAACTGTCTTGGCAGGTTGGGTAGCATTCTTTAATATTCTAGACCAGGAACTTAAAAAGATTCTATAACCAGTATATACACAGAGGAAATTTACAAGAGCCTGACTTAATTACTTGTGACTAAATGTTATGGTAAAATCTGAACCTTTTTTTTATTCTTGTAAGAGGATCCAAAGGTGGTTATTATTTGAGTTTTTCTGACTTGTTCACTTAATCATACAGAGTTCACAAGTAGAGACTGGTACAAGCTATTATACTGTTGACTTGGGGATTGGTCAAGTCTAGTTTATAGTGTACAATTAATAGCCATCATTGACATCTGTTTGTTCATGTTGAACGCATACCTACTTGTACTAGACTTTCTGTATGTAGACCACTGACGATGTAATGCCAAGTCCTTGTCCTGACCCTTTAAACTCAGACTCTAAATACTCCATACTTAGCTCATTTTCTCCACTATACAATTATTTCACTTCCACCAACTGTCTTTTACGTGTGGCTGGAAATACCATAACCATTCCATTGTCCTTGGCCAGAATGTCTCCACTTACACAAAAGCTTTACTCTTCTTATGGTTTTTCCCCCTCTTCATATGTATTGATTCATTTAATTTTCTAGCATCGCGATGGAGTAGGTGCTATTTTTATACCTATTTTACAGATAAGGACACTGAGGTACAGAAAGACTAGGTAACTTACTCAAGTTTACACAACAAATAAGATAAAACTAGGAATTGAAATGGACATTTTGACTCAAGAGCCTGAACCTTCAACTAGTTTATTTCAGGAATTACCTATCCCTTGTCCTTTCTCCTTTTTCTTCATCTCCACCTCTTGTTCCCTCTTCCTTCTCTCCTCTTGTCCCCTTTTAATCTTCCCTCATTTTCTTTTCTGGAATAATCTAGTTCCCACCAGTGTCATGTCCTGGCTAGTGATGCAACATGATATATGCTTAAATGTCATCCTCTATTCTGAGCTATCATTTACCGAGTTAGTACATTCTTGACCAGGATCATCCCTCTATGCTAGAGTTTGCAGAGGTGTCTGCATCTGTGTTTGATCCCATTTTCCTCTACAGTGTCCTTCATTATGTTAATAGGGGTGCTTCAATATCTGTTGGATCTATGTTTCATTTAAAAAAAAATTTCTCACAATAGGGGAAATTTGGCAGTCCTTCCATACCTTGCTGGAGTTCTGGGTGTCTCAGTGGGTTTGCCTATACTGATCTCTCCACATAGCTATCTCAATTCTGTTTTCCTGTGGCATGAAATTCTGGGGAACTTTCTAGACTTTGATACCTTCCAGGGCAAGCAGATGGGAAGAGAGCACTGATTTCCTCCACTCTGGATCCTCACACTTGTCAGAGATGATAAACATCCTTCCCACTATCTTTGAAGGTTTCCCTGTGGTGGATAGTGAAAAGCAGGGTACAGGATCTTTACTGATTTCCGTTTCACTTTTCTATCCCTTCTATGCTCGACTTTTAAATTACTTCTCCCATCTATATTGGCAGTTCTGTAATTATTATTATTTTTAATTATTCTGTCTTAAATCTAAACCACTGTTTTTATTAATTTATTGGCTTTACATTTTTAAAAGTTGAGAATATATCTCATTTTTTGATTCCACTGTCCCTTAGAATCTAAAGTTCTACAAATAGTTGGGTCATTCATATAATAAGAAGAAAGTGAAGGTGAAAAGCACTTCAAAGAAAAGTTTTGATGAAGGAACATCAAAACTTGTTAATGTTCCCTGGCATTAGCATCAGATTGGAAGTAAAAAAGGATGGTGTTGAACCTGAGCTGGTAGGGAGCCAGGATGGTGAAAATGTTGTTTTAATGTGACAAAATGGATAGTAGGAAGGCATTTATTACTTTTGACAGAAGTAACATAACAGGCAGTTCATTTGGAGCATGTTTGTTCATTTAGCCTGGTATGAAATGTAGAAGGGAGAATAGACAAAGCAAACTAAGTACTTTATTGTCAATAGTCAATTTTTGTCCCCCTGAATGGATCATATTTACCAATTTACATTAATACAGTACTTTTATTTTTCACAAAAAGAATAATGGCTATTTTCCCACCAAAGGTGAAATTATTTTTGAAGGCAATTTCATTTTTTCCATATTATATACTTCTTAAATGTGTACTCATTGCATTTAAAACTGCCAGTAAGTCATAGAGTTTTAATGTGTGATTTGTGTTATCATGTCATAACTTTTAACATTGTTTTATAAAAAGAAAATGAATACTTGAATGTACCTGCCCTCATTTCTAAGTGACTGTCTCTTTTATTCATGGTTTGTTTCCTCTGATGAGGTTCTCACCAGATAGTTTTTATCTTGGTGTTTTTATAGTTTCTTAATTATTCACTGTCATTTTTTAAATGAATGCTCCAGGAATACTTGAGTATTTACATACTCTTTGTCACCTTGCTTAACTTTGCGTGTCTCATAGAAGGGTCTTGATAATTATTGTAATAGAAATAGAGAGAAGTTATGTCAGCCTGCACATACCATGAGTGCATTAACGTGTCAAAATAGCAGTGAATGACACAGCTCTAGGCAGTCTTAAAAGCTACTAATGGCAGACCAACTCTAAGGAATTGATTTGTAAGCAATACTAAAGCTATAAAACTTTCTCCTTGATATATAGTTTCAGAAAGCCTTGTTTTATTATTCACCTTATTTTTAGTAGATGAGTAATAGCTATTTGAATAAGTGAGCAATCCATAAAGACAACATGGTTGATATTCTCTTTGTTAAAGTAGCAATAGAAAATTTCAAATAGGAAAATGAACAAGGTAGCAGCATATTAAAATTAATTTCAGTTGTTAACATTTAAACTGCAATTTAATCATGGGTTGAATCTTTTAAGTTATTGTTTTGTGGTTAATAGGAATGGATTTAGTAATGTGGTTTGTCAAATCAATAGCTTTTCGGCACCTAGAATATTTGAAGAAAAAAAATTTGAAAAGTAAAAGAAACTTTATAAATAGAAATTTATGATAAATAATGTAATAAATAAGTAAAATTTATTGGTTTTAAAAAGTGAAAAAAAAATTGAAACTAAAAACATTCAAAGTTCAAAAGCTAAATGACCTGATTTTTTTATGTGGGATTATAGATAAAAACGTACTGGTATTAATCTCCACATAGCAGTCAGAGATTCTTATGGCACTTTATTGTTATTAATTGAGCCAAGTTGTCTCACTCTCAGGCAGCTCTGTTAGATCAGGAGCCATTTCCTTCATGTTTGTCATTGTAGCTTCCTGGATTAACATCAATGTCCAGAACAAATTAGAAGCCCAATAATTTTTTTTGATATGGGGTCTTGCTTTGTTGCCCAGGCTGATTTTGAACTCCTGGCTCAAGCGATTTTCCGGCCTCAGACTCTCTAGTAGCTGGGATAAGCACAAGACACTGCAATAAAAACAGCGCAATAAATATTTTTAAATGGGCTGGGTGCAGTGGCTCACGCCTGTCATCCCAGCACCTTGGGAGGCCAAGGTGGGTGGATCACTTGAGGTCAAGAGTTCAAGACCATCCTGGCCAACATGGTGAACCCTTGTCTCTACTAAAAATACAAAAATTATCCAGGCGTGGTGGTACACGCCTATAATCCCAGCTACTCAGGAGGCTGAGGCAGGAGAATCACTTGAGCCCAGGAAGTGGAGGTTGCAGTGAGCAGAGATCGCCCCACTGCATTCCAGCCTTGGCAACAGAGTGAGACTCAGTCTTAAAAAAAAATCATAATTAAATGAATGTATGAATGTCTGTTCTCTCAAGGGCCAGACCATATAATTTTTTTTTTTTTTTTCTTTTTTTGAGACGGAGTCCTGCTCTGTCTCCCAGGCTGGAGTGCAGTGACACCAGTGACGCAATCTCAGCTCATTGCAGCCTCCACCTCCCGTGTTCAAGCGATTCTCCCACCTCAGCCCCTGGAATAGCTGAGATTACAGGTGTGTGCCACCAGGCCCAGCTAAATTTTTTTTTTGCATTTTTAGTAGAGACGGGGTTTTCCCCATGTTGACCAGACTGGTCTCAAACTCCTGACCTCAGGGGATCTGCCTGCCTCGACCTCCCAAAGTGCCGGGATTACACGCGGGAGCCACTGTGCATAGCCTATAATTTTAATAAAAATAATTGTTTATAAGTGTCCCAAGAATGGCACAAAGGATAATGCAAGTAAGAACATATGTTTTGTGTCTCATATTTCCTAAAGCTTGCTCCAAGTGGACAGCTGTTGAAAGAACAAGCGGCAATGTAGTATGGTACACTGTGCATTACAATTGACATTCAAATTTGCACTTAAAATGAATGGGTTAGACTAGACTATTTCCTAGGTTACTTTTAACCTTAAAATTTGTGACTCTGATTTGGTTCATAGTCAAAGTTACTGCAAATATATAAAATGAAAATTACTACAAAAATGGATATTTTGAATGAACGTGGAAATAGTTCTTTCAGTGAAAAATGACCTGACCTCAGAATCAGGTAGCTCCCATAGCTCAAGGATTTTATTCCACTGTGAATGACAAGCGAGGGAAAACATAAGGGAGACCCTGAGGAACTTTGAAATTTCCCTGTGTGCGCTTAGGGACAATGCCGGACAAAAAGGTTATGAGTTGCTTCATTTAATCTTATTTCTTTCCTTCACTACTACTTGCATCTTCTGTTTTCATTAAGTGTTAAAAATATGATGACTTTTTGAAACAATTTATTTGATCAGGTTGCAAATGTTGTATTACAATGTAAAAACAAAATGTAGGAAATATTCAACATAACATTTAGGTGTCAACAACAAATTGCCTCTGTGTGTCCTATGTGTGTGTTTGTGTTTGTGTGTGTGTACATATATACATACCCCCTCTCTATATATAATGTGTGTGTATATATAACATAAAGGAAACATATTTTCTAATATGTTCTAGATGATTGAATTCATAAGGAACTTTATACTTAGTAGCACAAGTACATTTTTTAAAAGTTAAAAAAAGGCATTGTTCTAAATTTTTTCACACCTTAAGATTACTTTAAATTTCTTATTCTAACTTTACAGTATTTTAACTTTACAAACTGCATTATATCCTAACTTCCAGTTTTAAATTGCTCCCTCAACTTATAATTTATTACTCTGGAGACACTGGTTGACTTTTTATGGGGTGATTATTTTCTAGTTGTTTCTTATTTCAATTCCCTTTTCTACTTTCCCCCTCTAGCACCCAGAAACACATATACATATCTTTTCTCATTTACTTGATATGTGGTCTTTACAATGAGGCTGTCTTTCTGTGAAAATGAAATTTTATATCTTGTTAAAAATTCCAGAATATTGTGTCCCAAACGGGTATACATTTCTGAATACAAGACCCTAAATCTGAAAAGCCAGAAGGAAAAATGACTTACTTGTAATATCCGTAACTACTTATTATAATGCAACCTTATAGATTTACTGAGGTCGTGATTTACAAGTGTGCAAATTCTTATAAGTAAGGTTTTCATCTCTGAAAGTGTTTTACACCACAACAAAATAGATTTGTAGTTCACTTAATTATAACTGTATATCTTTATAGCACTCATTAGTCACTTCTTGTGTTCACCTTAGGGAGATCATATTCCAGATAAATTTTTGATTTTGTCAAAAGTTCTGATTATTTTGCATTTAGCTTGATTTCACTAACATCTTGGGCTTAAAGACCCATGCATATTTCAAACAATTCATCCTCAATGTTGTATTTAAATGTTTATATTCATCATATTTTATGAACTTTTAGATAAGATATACCAATTGGTGCCCCCAGGACTTTGCCAGGTAATGTTAAGTTCAAGAGAAGCCAGCTGCAACTAAAGAAATTCAGACTTGACTATGTATATGAGTTCTGGTGATAAAAAAAAAAAAAAAAAAAAAAAAAAAAAAAAAAATTAAAGCACAAAGTAATTGAAGACTGAAAAAAAAATTTGAGCCAGCTGGCACAAAGAACTGTGATTTTAACCTTTATTTAAACATCTACAACTAGTATTTTCAAGTATGTAAAAGCCTATACCCTTGAAGCTAATAAAATATAAGGATATATATAAATGATTCAGTTGTGTTTACTCTTCATTTAAGTCATACTAAATCATATGCTTTATGAAAAATATTAATATGACTAATAAAATGCAATTTACTTTTCTTCTTCATGAGAAATTAGAAGTCTCAGGAAGAACTTCAATTCCTCCTTTTATAAACATTCTTTGGGCATCTACTTCCTTAGCGAGAAGAAAATCACTCCTTAGGTTTGAGGACAATACTCAACTCAGTCCTCTAGACATCATCCCCCTCCAGGTTCTCACACTTTATCAATCTCCTCTAAATTCTGTTTCTTCAGACTTCTTTCTCATTCATCTCCTTTCTCCTATTTCTGTAATCTCTCCAGCTGCTTACTCTCTCTCTTCAGTAATGCAATATATTCATGACTCTGGGACATTTAGAACAAAAACAAAACCTCCTTCCCTAACACGTTAGGAACTCTCAACCTCTCTTTCCTCATGGCCAGGCCTTAGAGAATAGGCTAAATTTACTGTCGTTATCTGTTTACCTTCCAAGGTTGCTTAAACCTGTTGTGGTCTGTCTTCTGCCACTCAGTGGCAACTGATTTTGTCAAAGCCAACAATGATTCCTAAATGCAAAATCTGAAGACCATGTTTTTGAAGCATTGTTTCTGACTCTACATATTTTGTTTGTTTTATTTTGTTTTGACAGCACTGGGTACGGTTAATAATTTCCTCAATTCTTTTTTGGGGACCCTATTTTGGCCTAGATTTGTGAAATTGGCTAGGTAGGCACTGCTGCATAGAGTTTGTTACCATGAAACCTGTCAGAAATATCTGGATTTAGTGCCCTTGTTTTGCTGCATATGGTCTAGATTACTTTGGTCACATTAATTTAATTTCTCTAAACTCAGTTTCCTTTTCTTTGAAGTGAAGATGATAATTATACCCACTTCATAGGGTTGTTAGAATTAAATTTTTGAAATATTAAAAGGCTTTGAGAGGTGACCTATAATAAGGTATATATGTATATGTGCATGTATATATATTTGACCTTCATCTGGTTCCCTGGCACACAGTAGAACCCCTGGGATTTCTGGAGTGATAGGAGAGTCTTCTGTGTGTGAGTGAGATGATTGGTGGCTGGGGACCCTAGATAGCTTCAGGATGGGGGCTGTTCACTTGAAAGACCAAGGCATGATTAGAGGGTTGGGACTTTCAGTCCCATTTCCCAACTTTTGGGAAGCAGAGGGAGGATGAAGGTTGAGTTGATCGCCAGTGACCAGTGAAATCAATCAATCATGGTTATGTAATGAAGTCTCCATAAAAACCCAGAAAGACAGGATTTGGAGGAGATTCTGGGTAACTGAACAAGTGGCAGTTCCTCGAGGGTGGCATGCCTAGAGAAGGCATGAAAGCTCTCTGCTCCTTCTCCCCTTCTTTACCTTGCCCTGTGCAGTTCTTCCCTCTGACGATTTATCCTTTGTAATATTCTTTATAATAAGTGGATAAATGTAAATAAATTGTTTCCCGTAGTTCTATGAGCTGTTCTTGGAAATTAATCAAATCCAAGAAAGGAGTCATGGAAACCCTGATTGATAGCTAGTCAATAAGAAGCACAGGTCACAATCTGTTCTTGGAACTGGCATCTGAAGTAGGGGCAGTCTTGTCGGACTAAGCCCTCAACCTGTGGAATCTGACACGCTCTCCAGGTAGATAGTATCAGAACTGAATTGAACTAGAAGACATCCAGCTGGTGTGAGGTGCAGAATCATCTGCAGAATTGTGTGAGGTGTGTGTGTTACGGGGAAGCTCCACACATGTGTAGTCAGAGAATTATTCTGCATTGTGAGAGTATAGTATGAAAAAGAGATTTTGGATTTTCCTATATCACAGGATTATTTTAATGTCTGGTGCATGCTGAGCCCTCAATAAGTGATAGCTATTACTAATATTTTTAAACCATGAAGATACTCTTTCGTCCCCCTTCCTTCTTCTTCCTCCCACCCCATCTTTCCTTTTTTTTTCACTTTCCCTTCTCTTCCATTCATTTTCCTCTTTTCCCTCCCTCTCCTCTTCTCTCCTCTGTTCTCTCCTCTTCTCAGTTTCTTTTCATTAACACTCACGTACTTCAAACACAGTCCTGGCTTTAGCTACTATGATATCCCAAATCTGTTGATCCAGACCACATCTTTCCCAAGTGCTTCCAAGCTACATATGCATTCCATGCTGAACATTTCCAGCTAGGGATTTCATAGGCACCGTAAAGACAGCATGCTCCAAACTGAAGTGAATGCTTCTCACAATTACCCTCACATTTGCTCATCGCCTACCTTTCCTGTCTTAGTTATTGAGGCCAATCATGTAGTCCTAGTAGTTCTTTAATTTTACTATGTGTCATCTTTTATATGGCCATTCTTATACCTTCTAATTCATAATCTCCTCATTTTTCGCCTAGATTTTTATAATGGCCTACTATATGGGCTCACTGCCTGTGGTTTTACACACTTCTAATCCAATATTCAAACTGTTGCCATTTTGAAACTTTCAAAGTGCAAGTCCAATTTTCTTATATGACTTGTTAACTTCTTACATTTTCCCTATATAATTTCAAGATTATAAGAAAAAAAAAAATGTTGAAAAAACCAGCAAGGAATAAAGGTCCTTTCCTAGTAAAATCACTATCTATCCCTCCAGCCTCATCTCTTGCCACCTTCCACAGGTAACAGCTGCTCTTTAAGCAACTTGCAGCTCTCCAAATATGGCATGCTTTTCACACGTCTCTCTACACTAGGATTGGTTTTTGCTTCCTTTTTTTCCTTGCAAAATCATACCAACTCACAAACATGTTTTGAATGTAGGAAATTAATTACGTTAATTACATAATTGCTCTGTTTTCTATATATTTTTATTTTGTTTGTTATTGTCTATGTTTGGTAAGCGATCCTCAAGTAATACATTTTGAAAATTGTTTGACGTGCTTGAAAATAATTTTTATTCTGCAGATATTGTGCATAATGATGTTTTATATATGCCAATTAAATCAAGTTGGTTAATCATGTTTAAATATTCAACAGTGTTACTGTTTTTTTGTTGTTGTTTATTTCCGTTTATTCTACCAGTTACTGAGAGAGGTATACTAAAATCTCCTACTATGATTGCAAATATCTGGATTTCTTGTTACTCTTGTTAAACTTTTCTTTATATATTTTGGAGCTTGTTATAAGTTACAAAGAAACTCAGGATTGTTTTATTTTCTTATTGAAATTATTATAGTATCGTTATGAATTATCTTGCTTTTTATCTTTAGTATTTTTTTCACCATTAAGTTTTCTTAATCAGATATTAGTATAACCATACCTCTTTATTTTAATCAGTATTTTGTAGTACAGCTTTTTCTATTCTTTTACTTTCACTTCTCTGGGTCCTCATAATTTAAGCATGTTTCCTCTAAATAGCATGTCCTTTGGTCTTACTTTTTAAACCTATTCTGATAGTCTCTGTTTGATTATAGTTTTTCATACTTATAATTTACATAATTACTAAAATAGTTGTGTTTAAATCTTACTATACATTTCCTATTTTTCCATGTACTTTGGCATTTTTACTCCTCCTTTTTCTCTTTCTTTTGGATTAATTGAATATTTTTATTCCAGTTTTTCTCCTTTGTTAGCTATTGTTATTATTAGAGATGGAATTTTGCTCTGTTGCCCAAGCTGGAGTGCAGTGGCATTATCACAGCGATGTACAGCCTCAAATTCCTGGGCTCAAGCTATCCCCCGGCCCCAGCCTCCTGAGTAACTGGGATTACCGATGTGAGCCACTGTGCCCAGCAGCTTTAATTATATATTGCTATATATTATCATTTCTTCCCTGTATTCCTTTTTAGTGTTTATACTTAAGATTTCAACATACACAAACCCTATTGTGAACTGCACATGCGAGGGATCTAGGTTGTGTGCTCCTTGTGAGAATCTAACTAATGCCTGATGATCTGAGGTGGAACAGTTTCATCCTGAAACCATCTCTCCCACCCCCAGTCCATGGAAAAATTGCACAAAACTGGTCCCTGGTGCCAGAAAGACTGGGGGCTGCTGCTCAAGACTGTGGAGTTTCTAAGTTCAGTAACCCCAACATTGTGTCTGTGATGTATAGAAGATAAAGTATACATGTGAATGAATTAATGATTTGCAGTTATCTACACACTACCATACAGATTATTAGATAATTTAGAATC
This sequence comes from Piliocolobus tephrosceles, assembly GCF_002776525.5. Taxonomy (NCBI): domain Eukaryota; kingdom Metazoa; phylum Chordata; class Mammalia; order Primates; family Cercopithecidae; genus Piliocolobus; species Piliocolobus tephrosceles. The sequence continues at coordinate 77,290,651 of NC_045436.1, read as the reverse complement.
TTATGTTCCACACTTTTACTTCCTTTTCCTTCTGTTGTCCTAATGCAAGCCCTTATTAGTTGTTGCTAGAAAAATTTTAAATGGTTTGTTGTAATGATTTGCTCTGAACACTTTCTCCATATCAATGTATAATTTAGGGACAAAGATACAATTTTGAGCCTGACAAGAATGTATCAACTTACCTGGTAATGTTAACCCTTCTTCATATCATATAAAAGGAGTAAAAGTGTGGAACACAGATTCTAAATTCTCTAATAATCTGTGTGCTAGTGTGTAGATAATTTCAAATCATTCATTCACATGTACACTTCACCTTCTATACATCACAGACATAATCCTGGGGATACTGGCTCTAGAAATTCTATAGTCGAAAGCAGTGGTCCCCACCCTTTTGGCACCAGGGGCCAGTTTTGTGGAAGACAATTTTTCCACGGATTGGGGGTGGGAGGGTTGGTAGGAGTGCTTAGTAGAGTGTTCTGTTCTTACTAGGCACTTAATGGTATATGCAAAGTCATTGCTAAGGTTTCAGTGTTCTTAAATCTTTGAAAATTAATTCTAATAATCAATTGAATAACATTTGTTACCTGGATTACCTTATTATGAGATGTTATCTGTGATTCTGAAGCACAAACCACTATTTTTCCCCTTCAAAGTGGCTGCCTCCTTCCATCTCTTTAAAGTGTGGTAAAAATGGGGAAAACTGTTTTCAGTATTTTTTATTTTGTTTTCCTTTATATTCCATAATGTCAAAAGTGCATATTTGTCTTTATTTAAAATCAAATTCTGTGAGTAACTTTCTAGTGTTAACACCTAAAAAAAAAGGCTTTGTTTTTAGATTTTTGTATATTGTGTACCACAAATCCTCATTCAGCTATTCTTTATCACACTTTTCTTTCTCATTTGTAACTTCTCTATGATTCTCTGAACAATGTGCTAATGAAACTTCACTGTTCTTTATGGTTTATGTTAAGGCAAGACATTATTACAATTTCTTGTAAGATTTTTGTGAACCTTATTGAAATTTAGAACATCAGTTGTCATTTTTATAGATTGGGTGTCTAAAGCTCATACCAATGAATAAAGTTTTATCTTGAAACCTTAAATGCAAAATTGCTGTATTATATAAATTTCCATCTGAAGTTTCCACACTGACCTCTTAAGAATTCTGGGAGAAAAAAAAGTCAAATTCTTTTCCACCTTTGGGAAGGAGCTACAGAGTGTCAGGAGTGCAAAGACAGAAACAGACCGGGTTCAAAATTAAAACCCGGGAGAGATATAAGCCCACAGAAATATGTAGGGGCCAGATTGGACCTAACAGTGAAGACAATGCTGTAGAGCAGGAATTTAGCTCTAATTTCATTGGTAACACATTAAAGAACTCAAATACACAACAATAGAAAAATAGAAACTGGTTAATTAATTATAGTTAATTGACTCAGAAGAACATTATGCAGTCTTTAAAAAGACAATGAAAACAGTGTAGCAATGGGAAGAATTTTTATGATGCAAGAGATGGGTAGGTAGAGTATTTGCTTCTCTACAGATAATCAGAATACTTTGGCCCTCTAGTATAAAGCACTATTCAAATATATTTTCTGTGCTGATTATTTTTAATAGGTAAATTTTAGTTCATAATAGTGGATTTATGTTTTGTATTTTCATGATGTATTTAATAAAAATTATTTTTTGTTCAACAAACAACAAATTCTGCTTATTTTGATAATATCAGTATGTCATTATAATTCTAAACATACTTTTTTTATTAAGTTAATGAAATGGTGAACAATAAACTGTTTTGAACAATACAATACTGAATTAATAATTATTTGTTTATATAGTATGTTGCATTTTTATTCTCATTCAATCCAAAATGCTATCTAATTTGCATTCTGATGTTTTTTACCTGTACATATATTGAAATGTATTGCTTAATTTCCAAGCATTTGAGGAAAAGATTCTAATTATATTTTATGGATTGATTTCTATATTCATTCTAAGATAGTGAATTACCATATTTTGAATAATTTTTGTAGTATGAAATGTGCCATAGATGTGTCATGTGTCCATTATCTGTCATGAACTCAATATACGGTAAACTCTGGTGAATGTTCCATGTACACTTGAAAATAGTGTGTATCTTTTTTTAAATAGACTGATTCAGTATTCTCAATATTTCAATTACGCCTATTTCATAAATTATTTTGTTTGGATTTCCTATACCCTTATGGATGTATTTGCTGTATTGGTATACTGTGGCATAATAAAGAATTTGCCTGGTCTTTGTTCCAGGTTCCTTCACAAACCTCTGGAATTTCCAGAGTGATAGAAATAAGGTGACTCATAGGGGGCCCCTATATAGCTTCAAGATGGGGACAGGTCATGACACAGACTAACCACGTGGTTAGAAGGTAGGGACTTTCAGCCACAGGACCTCTGGGGCTGGGGAGTAGGGGGTGACTAAAGATTGAGATTAATCATATGACTGATGATTTAATCAATCATGCCTATGTAATACAACCCCAATAAAAATCTTTGGATGTTGAAGCTCAGTGGAGCTTCCTGACTAGCAAACACATTGATGTGTGGGAAGGGTAACATGCCCTGATTCTTTGTGGGGAAGACATGGAAGTTCTGCATTCAGGACTTTCCTAGACCTTACCCTATGTGTATCTTTCATAATATTAATAAAACTGTCACATGTATAGCAGTTTTCTGAGTACTATGAGTCTTTCTAGCCCCTTAACAACCCTGAGTGAATCATGGAAACCCCTGAATTCGTAAGTTGGTAAGAGTGCAAGTGGCATGGGGACCCACTGGGACTTGCCGCTGGCATCTGAAATGAGGGCAGTCCTGTGGAGGATTTTGCCCTTAATTAAGCCTGTGGGATTTGCACCACCTTTTAGTGCTGGAATTGTATTGCAGTTGAAATTAGATTGTAACACAACTGAAGTGGAGTAGTTACTGAGAAAGATGTATTAAGAGCTACAATCAGTTTTGGATTCATTATTTTCCTTTGTCAATTTGTTCTGTGTACATTTTGAAGGTATGTTAGATATATACCAATTTAGAATTGTTATATCTTTCTGGGGGCAGTGATTCTTTTATAATTATGAAATATTCCTAGTTGTCTCTAGTAATGATTCTGGTGTTAAAGTTACTTTGATATTTTGGTTTGTGTTCTCATGGTTTACCTTGTAACTTTTTTCTTTCCATTTTTGATGTCTGTTTGTTTTGTTCTGTTTTTGTTTTTTTAGAGAAGGGATCTCACTATGTTTCCCAGACTACATCAAACTCTTGGGCTCAAGTCATCCTCCTTCCTCAGCCTCCCAAGAGCTGGGATGACAGGCACACGCTACCACACCCAGTCCTATGTTCTTATCTTTAAAATTTGTCTCTTATTAGCAGGATATAGTTGGATTGTAAAAAAATTCAGTCTTGTGATTTTCAAGTTTGGATTGTATATTATATTATGACAATATATTTACTGGTATATTTGTATTTACATTGACCTTTGTATTATTTTTAATCTGTTGCTCCATCTGTTTTATCTTTGCTTTCCTTTTTTCTTGCTGCCTTTGAAATGATCAAGTTTTTTAAAATTCATTCTCTCCATTAGCTTATTAGTTATACATTTTATTCTACTTTGTTAGTGATTTACAGGTCATAACATGCATCTTAACTTATTGGAGTCTAATATAACTTAATCCATTTGCCATATTCTAGGCAATTCTAAGAGTTTAGAATACTATGGTCCCTTTTATGATTGGTATTACTTTTGTCTTGCATTTTAATTCTCCACTTACATCATTATTTATTATAGTCATTATTTAGATTTAACTGTATATAACACTTTCCATTTGTGTTTTCAACTTGGATGGTTGTTTTTTTATTTCTGCCTGAAGAATGCCTTTTAGTTTTTCACTTAGTTTATTGACATCAAGGTTTTCAGTTTTTATTTGTCTGGAATTGCCTTTATTCTGCCTTTGTTTTTGAAGGCTATTTTCTTTGTATGTATAGAAATTTAGGTTGGCACCTCCAATCTAAACTTCCGTGTCTCAGCTGTAAGCCTTGTCTCTAATGTATCTTTTTACTGTTGGTCCTATTTCTTGATCAGCCTATTAACTTTTTGTGAATCCAGAGATTGCACACAAAAGATTATAGAGTCTCTATATAACAATTTTCTTTCTCCAGAGAAAATTTACACTATTCTATTGTAGGCAACTAAAGTAGGACAGATTACCTCAATCCAAAGTCGTAGCTGTCTTGAAGTGAGTTTGCAGTTTTTGTAAACCTAAGGCGATGTTTTGGTTCACACTCACTCCTACATTTCCACAGATCTAACACAGAGCCGGAAGCCTTTTTTTTTTGGTCTCCTCTTTTCTGGTCCAGAATTCTTGCTGGTCCTCAGACCATGAGACTGCTGAAACTATGTAAAACTAGTAGCTAGTCAATTTTATTTAAAAACCTCTTCAAAATGAAAATACATAGCCATTGTACAACTAAATATCCATAATAAATAATAATTAATTAGTTGAAAAGCCACTAATACCTCCACTAATAAATTAATATACATGGCACAATGTCAGGACCACCACGTAAGATACAGCATGCCTCCTGGAGTTGCACAACATAGTAGTACTGACCTGTAGTTAGGTTAATTTTACATTTTGAGAAAAGGAATAAAAAATATAAAGTAGTTCATTCAAAATACATGCAACTGTTATATACTATGTGTCAAAATTGCATATTCAAAATAGATAACTCATTATAAGGACAGTATCAGTGCACAATTTCAATGCATAGCAGTCAAAACAATGCCATTGAGAACTTAGGACCTTTGCATTCTCCAGCATGCATCCAATTAAATCTGCCTTTCTCATCCTATACTCCTCTTTGTATTTGAGTCCCTCTTTGCTTTTTCTTTCTCTTTTCTCTCTATTAATTTTTTAATAATCAATATCCCCAGAAATCTTCAACCAAAGACTATTAACCTCTATTTTCATATTCCGGATTAGATAAACTAAGTTTCTTAAAAAGTACATATTTGCTGAAGTTGTTCATTATTGGGACAATAGTAAACAAACAGCACCTGAGTGGTAATCATGATAAAAGTGGTAGGAATGCCATTTGGGGTGATTTGAGTCATTTTAAATACAAAGTTTTTCCAAACTAGGAAAAGACAAAAAAATGAAAGCATTAGTTCCTTCACATATCTTAGAGGTCATCTTCAGTAAATACTTTGACCTCAAGTTGGATTGGTATATGAGTTTAGTCTTATTTTATTAGTTATTTCTAGGCTAAAGATCCTACTCAGATTATCTAAATGAAAAAAAAATACTACTGTAACAGACAACCATTTGTGACTGTCCTTTTGTGCCTGGTCTTCAGATTTCTACTTTTTAGTTCTTAACATTTGGGCAAGCCTAATTCCTACAAATATTGAGCTTGCCTTGTCTGTACCATGGTGACAACAATAACTTTTTTGCAGAATTGTAAAAAACAAACATTTACATCACAATTGCCATTGAATAGTCCCTGGGACATTGTAGGTTTTTCTTTTGAAATTCTGGTAAAACAAAAGGATTTCTAAGTAAAATGTCAAGCCAATTTCTTTTTGCTTTGTGTGCATTTTAACGATTCCATGGGAAACTCCTTATAAGCACTTTCATTACTTATCTGCTGCATTGTGTGTGATTTGGGTTGTTGTTTTCCTATGTTTCACAAGTTATAGATGGAGAAAATCGAACATTTAGACTTCAGGATTTTAAAGAGTATAAAGTTTTACAAGAAAATATATTTTTCAACTGAGTATAATAGTTGATTATATGGAACATAGCTTAGAATTTAAAAACTACTAGAGATGTTATTTTTCTCACATTATTTCCCATAGGTACTATTTAAATTTTTCTCATTTTCTAATGCTATTCTTTTCCCCCACGTTCTCTCCCTACCACAAGTTCTGTAAAGTTTATTTAAATGCAGAAATGTAATTTTGATGTCAAAATTAGAATCAGTTGAGTAGACTATAAACTATAGATGAGTTTTAGTTATATATAAAAACACCTTAAAAGAAATTACTATTCCTTTCCCATGTAATCCAAATTCTAAGATACATTTTAAAGCAATAACCAGAAAAGAGGGGGTAACAGGTAATAATTGTTGAAAATATTTAAATATATTTGAAAATATATTTATATGAATATGAAAACATATTTTGAAAATATTTAAATATTCCATAAACTCAGGACAATTTGTACACGTTGTTATTTCCATGTAGTGGATTAGCTTATTAAAATGCTACTTAATGTATATTTAAATATAAAGAGATATTTGCATTATAATTTATAGTATAAAAATCAGAATTACAAGTTCCATTTTTAAAACATACATACTAGCCGGGCATGGTGGATCATGTCTGTAATCCCAGCAGTTTAGAAGGCTGAGGTGGGCAGATCACTTGAGGTCAGGAGTTTGAGACCAGCCTGGCCAACATGGTAAAACCCCGTCTCAACTAAAAATACAAAAAAATTAGCCGGGCATGGTGGTGCATACCTATAATCCCAGCTACTTGAGAGTCTTAAGCAGGAAAATCGCTTGAACCCAGGAAGGGAGGAAGAGGTTGCAGCGAGCCAAGATGGTGCCACTGCACTCCAGCCTGGGCGACAGTATGAGACTCTGTGTCAAAAAAAAAAAAAAAAAAAAAAAAAAAAAAAAAAAAAACTACACACATATAAGGAAATACACTAGAATATTGGCTGCAATAAGAATTAGATGGTACATTTTGAAATATTGAATATATTTTCTTTTTTCTGATATTTTGTTTTCAAATGAGTACTTTTTTAAAAAGTGAGCATTATTTTAAAATATGTGATCTTGGAAACAAATTTAACTTATTAGTAAATGTATTATCCATAAATTCTGTTCATAGCATTTGACTATTTCCATGGTGTAAATACTTCCACAATGGCTGATTTTAAACTATCAATGTTTGAATAACTAGCTGATAGAGATTCTGAAAATTTAATAATTTGGTCTGTGAGCTGGTATGAGCCATTCTAATACACCATTTCAGGGATCCCACTAATCATTCTGAAAACTAGGAAAATAAAAGGAAAGAATCAAATAATTATAATCCTATTATAATTGAACTATCCCTTGGGTAGCCAAATAGTATATAGGAAATATCTCTTTATAAATAATTACTTTAGCTATAAATAAAAACAAGATAATAAAATTAAATATAACAAATTTATATCCTCAATATATTAATGGATCTAGGCTTTGAGCTTCCATGGGAGGAAGTAAGAGAGTGAATGAGAGAAAGAGAGATTGCTATTCACGGCGTAAGGGGCAAGAAAACAGTGATTAAATAAATGTTTTAAACATTTTTATCTTTTATCTGCATGCAATTATTTCCTGATCTATAAGTTGTATATTTTACTATTCCTCCCACTTTCTAGTCTGTTCCTATTAGTTTTTGTCAGGGTTTATATTAAAGACTGCCTTGCAACTCTATTTTGTTTTTTCTTGGTGGATTGCTCTAGTTCTCTAAATGAATTCAATATTTACCACCGTTTCTTTATTAAGCATGGCTATTTCATTTTAAAAAATTTTTGAATTCTTGCAATTTTTGAATCATCTTTTGTATGTCTGGATTTCAATACTAGTTTGCTTTTCAGCCATCCAAGAACCCATGCATACTCTTTTAAGTTGTCTCCTGTGAATGATTGCCATTTGCCTTTATACTCAAAAGTCAACTTTCTGGATAACAATTTTCACTCACACATTGTTTTCCCCATCAGAAAATTGAAGACAGTGTTTCACTGTATTCTGGAATTGAATGTTGCTGTGATGAAATGTAAGGCTATCTTGAATTTGACTTGCTTCTTGAAGTTGACTTGCTTCTTGAAGTTGACTTGCTTTTTCTGCCTGTTTGCCTAAGGTATTTTTTTTTTATCAGAGACACACAATAATTTAATTATGATTTGTGTCATTTCTGAATATTCTGTTAAAGTTTTTTCCTGATATATAATATAACCTCTTCAGATTCAGACCTTCATGTCTTAGAAATATTACTATATTATATTCCTTAAATTTTTTATTTCACTTGTGTTTCTAATAAGTAGTTTTTCATGTATTTGGTTATCTTTGTGTGTCTATATATCATCTCTCAATGAGAATCTGTTTCCCTTGTCTCTGAATTTCCTATATTTGCTTCAAATCTTTTCTTTGTGTCAGTTATTTGACTTTTTATTTTGTTTATCTTGTTTCTTGCTATTTCTAATCTATCCAATCAATTTGACTATTTTGGTTCTCAATTAATTTTCTCAGTTGTGAAATCTTGTATTTCAACTCATTTTTGTTCTCTTTCATCTCATCTCTGTGATGCATTTTATTGACTCCTACTTATTCTTACCAAATTATTCTGTATTTCAAAATGATCTCTAGAGTATGCTTTTAGTCTTTGGATTATGTTTCATGCAGGTAGCTCTTTGTCCTTATTTTGTTCTTGTTTACTCTTTCCTTTTTTTTTGGAGACAGGGTCTCACTTTGTCACCTAGGCTGGAATGGAGTGGTATGATCTCAAACTCACTGAAGCCTTGACCTCCTGGACTCAAGCAATCATCCTGCCTCAATCTCAATGTAGCTGGGACTACAGGCATGTGCCACCATGCCCAGCTAATTTCTTTTGTGTATTTTTTTTCATAAAGGTGTGGTTTCACCATGTTAAGCTCAGGCAATCTGCCCACCTGGACCTCCCAAAGTGCTAGGATTACAGGCATGTGCCTCTGTGCCCTGCCATATTTAATGTTTTATTTCTTTTTCTTCTCTTCCACCTCTAACCTTATCCTTCTTTTCCTTTTTTTCTTCCTATTGCGATATGTTTACCTAGTTCATGTACGCTATTTCTTTGAATTTTTAAAATGAGCAACTTGGCTCAGATCTTGTATTTGCACTGACTTTATGTGACTGAATTATCCTAGACAACATTTTCTACCTTTTAAGACTATTTTCTCTACACTACTATATTTAAAGGCTAAATATTTTGATCTACGTATTTTCTCTAGCTTGCATATTTGGTAGTATTCATGAACATTTCCTGTACATATCCAAGGCCTCTCTAGTTGTGAACTGGATCAGGTCCCAAAGACATCTCTTCAGCATTTCCCACTCTCCCTCCATCATCAACATTTTCTACCTCTTCTAGATGATCCCAGCAGTAGAAAAACAGGTTCTTACATGCCATAGTTTTAAAAGTGCTTGATTGACTCCTCTTTTTCTCCAGTCATTGCTGCATACCCCCGTCTCCATTTACTGCAAACTTCCTTAAAATATTTTCTATACTTACTTTCCCCAACTCTTTCCCTCTTATTCTCCCTGCAACTCAGTAGGCCTTCAGTCTTTACATTACATAGAAACCACTCTTGTCATGGCCAACAATAATCACCATGTGGCTAAATTCAGTAGTCAATTCTCAGTCCTCATCTTATCTGATTATTAATTAGCAATATTTAACATAGCACTTGACACTCATTCTTAGTGTCATCTGCTGTTGACATCCAGGACACCATCCTATCTCACTGACCAGCCATTTTCAGTTTCCTTTTCTGGTTCCTTCTGATCTTCTTAACTTATTAAAGCTGTAATGCTCTTAGGCCCTGCCTTTTAACTTCTTCTTTTCTATTTCTCACAACCTTGGTGAGAGCTTTAAATGCTATCCATATGTTGAGAAGACCTTATGTTTTATCTCCAGTCAGACTCTCTTCACTAAACTCCACACATCAAATCTCCATTTGGATGTCTAATGGGCATTTCGAAATTTACATATCTAGAGCCAAACTCCTGATCTTTTTCACAGTTCCTGCTTCTTTAATATTCTTTCCCATCTCTAATGGCTACATTTTTATTTTCAGGGTATAATTTTGCAGACATACTTGAGTCATTTCTTTTACACCCTCATCTAATCAGTCAGAAAATCCTACTAGCTCTACTTTCCAAATATATCCACATTTCAGCCTCTTTTTAAAACCTCTTTTGCTACCACTGTTTCTCTGAATTGTTGATATATCTTCCTAATTGGTCCACTTGCTTCTATTCTTGCTCCTCCTATTGTCTATTTTTGAGACCATAGTCAGAATGGCCCAATTAAAATATGTGTAAGAGTATCCTGTGTTTGAAACTCTCCATTGCTTCACTTCTCACTCCGTGTAAAACTTAAAATACTGAAGAATGATATGAGGCCTATGCAATAGACCTGCCTCCAGGCCCAGCCCAATTACTCTTTTATTCCATCTTCTATTTGATACTGACCTCTACCTAGCTCATCTCATCTAAGTGACCCTGTCTAGCTAACTGTTTCTCATGCTTGCCCTTGCACCAGCTGTTTCTGCCGCCTGGAATCTCCACCTCCACCTAGCTACATGGTTCATTCTCTCACTTCCCTCCAGCCGTTGTTCATTTGCCACCTTCTCCCAGAGGCCTTCCCTGACCATCCTATTAAAAATTAGAACCCCTTTCCCCTCAGTTCTTTCCAATCTCTTTTTTCTCCTTTATTTTTCTTCATATCATTTAAAATATTCCAGTAAGAATATATCCTATAAGAATATTGAATATAAAATTTATATTAGAACATGATAAATGCCGTGAAGAAAATTAAAGAAAATTTACTTGGTTTGTTTTTAATACCTGTCTCTATGATAGTGTAAGTTCCATAAAACCAGAGATTTTTGTCTGATTTGTTCACTCATATTTCCTCAGTGCTTAGAACAGTGCCAGATACAAAAATAGTTTTCCAATAAAGAATGGTCGAATAAACAAATAAATCAATGAAAAAATGAATTGCAGACGGGCGAGGCCTTAGCTGAAGCTGAGTGTAATTCATACTATGAGACGTGGGCTTTTTCATGTTGTTTCATAAATTTCCATGTCAGGGCACATTCATCCCATCTAAAAGTCTGACAATTCCTTGGTTTTTTGCTCTTTTCTTTAACTCAGTACAGTGTGCCTGAAGATAGAAACTCCTGATGATACTTTCTCACTGATATTTCCCTGTATTGTATAAGTTGTTTGTAGTTAGACTTATCCTGATTTTCCTAGGGCTCATGAGTCAACTCCCTCAGTTAGGTTCACTCAAAACTACAGAGTATTGATGAGAAGGTACAGGGTTTTTGTGACTCATTATTCCTTACGTACTGGCTTCTTGAGAGATGGGGCAAGACATGATGATGCTGAGATCATCTGTTTTCTTGCTTTGGCTTTCTACTTTTTCTGGCTGCTATTCTGTTGTACTCCTTTCATAATTTGGGTTGTGCTTGTGACTTTAGTTGTTGTTATTTTTAATGTTTTTTTTTTATTTTGTTAAATATTGTGAGAGGGAGATTTTTCAGTTCTGCTTTTATCCTATCTTTGCAAGAAATCCAGATATTATTTTTTAATGAAGCAATAGTTAAAAATAAATCGACAATCTGTGCTATTGGTATATTTTTGTTTCTTGTTTTTTTAATTATTATTTTAGTTAAAATGTGCAGCCATTTGTTGCAGATTTCAAGATCATTATTATTATTATTATTATTTTCCCTCAGGTTGCTTTTTACCTTTCCAGCTATAGATTTTACTGTGGAAATTTCTAAGTAACATTTGCCTAAACTATATAATTATGTACTTTTCTTTGGTTTCAATATGAACATCCTTGTTTTGTGATATGTAAAAGCTTTTATAATTAACAGTAAAATTCAACAGTATTACATATGATCAAGAAAAAAGTAAGTTTTCTCCTATGCTAAAGCAGATCTTTATGAGGAGATTTTTCTAAATCTTAAACTTAATATGAAATTTGAGGAACATGGACTTTTTATTAAAATTCTTTTAACATCTTACATGAAAATGACACATACCTTTAAATTTTAATTTCAGCCACTCTAGCAACAAGATGGCTCATTAATAAGTTCTCTGCTATTTAAAGGTGGTCAGCATGGTTTGCATCAGAAATAAAAACTGAGTCATTATATGAGAGCCTACCTGACCCACAGTGGACTCATGGGGACTAGACTACGTTTTTCTTTACTGAAATTCTTCAATTTACTAAACAAATGGTCTAATCATACACCCCTGTTTTCAGGAAAAAGAAAAGTTCTTATTGAATGTTCACGTTTCACTAAAGCTCACTTAGTAACGGCTGTCTATAGCTGTTTGTTCCTGTTCCACTTCCTGCTCACAGTCAGGGGAACTGGTTCTCAGGCTGTCATCTTTAAAATTTGTTGAGCCTCAGACTCAATAAGTTACATTGAGGCAATAACATAAGAATGAAATAAATAATAGAAAACCTAGGAATAATGAAAAATGTAGGCATCAGAAGAATGTGTGTATAAATATGAAAAGGATGAAAAATGTTAGTGATAACTTGCTAATTTATGTTTTCCTTGTTAATATTTTGAAATCATATGCATTTCTCCAACAGACTCTAAAAGCGTTGCAAACAGAAGGTGAATAATGGAATGGACACTTATAGTATTACCGCCCGTTCTCAAAATTCTAACTCAGCATAAACATTTTTAAATTATAGTTTCCAAGTAATTATCTTATACTGAGTGTAGGATAATTCAAATTAATTTTAGCTAACAAAAAGATATTGGCAGAAATGTATGATTATTTTAACTAAAGATTTTAAATAACAGAATGTATAACTTTCTCTACTAATTGGGAGATTTCTGTTGGTAGATGATTTCTCAAAATTTGAAAAATAACTTAGAAAACATGATAGAGAGAAAAATATTGCCTTTTTCTGTCATACTAGAACTTAACTGAAGCATTTGTATTGAGGTCACATGTTTTGTTTATGTAACATAATCAGTAATAAATAATCAAAATGTCAATTAAATAATTGTCATTTATTAAGTTACTAATTCCCTTACACATTATAGTGAAATGATTATAATTGGGTATGTGGTAAAGGATGTGTTTAATCAAGAGTTTTGCTAATTATTTTCTAGCTTTTCTTAGATTGAGATGGCAAGTAGTTCTAAGTGTATATGCTGCCTGCTTGTGTTATTTTCTGTTTTGATTTTCTTTAATGCTTGAGAAGTGAAGGGAATAAGTAAATTTCAAAACTATTTCCTCATTTGTATTTTAAAGAATGCTTTTTTTTTTATACAACTCATCTAGAATAATGCTTCTTTTGTCCTGTGTAAAATGCTCACAGAAACTTCGCTTTTAAAAAAAAGGGGAAAGATGGAATCATGAAAAATTAGTTATTTTTCATAGCATTTTAATATGGATATTATTTTCTCTTTTCTAATGGAGTCATGAACTTCTATCTTAAGTATAACAGCAGAAAAACAAACAACTCCTGAAGAAATACTTGGCAGACAAAATGAATGCCCCATGCTGAGTCTCACCTTTGAGCGAAGTCAAAGCATAACCAAAGGTACATTTGTAGGAGATTATTAGATAAGAGAAATGATTCACACACTGCCGGGATACAGATATTGCTCTGTGGGAACTTTCTTCAGAGTTAGGATGCTTCAGAGAGAATGGGCTAAACTGTACAGATGCCTACACAAACATAGGGGGCACGCATATGATTTTCCAACAGAAAGATCATTTTATTTTAGAAACCTAATGTTTTCTTGCTACCTTCTAGATTATGCAATCTATTTTGCTGGGTAACCATGGCAGTGCAGTAATTCTCAGGTTAAAGCTTTTCATGAAACAAAGCTTACATTTTTTCTAGCAGCAGGAAACATTTGACTGAAAAGCAAATCACAATCTTTTGAGACTAGATGCATGCTGTGTAATTTTGAGTTCAGCATGTGTCTTGGGGAGTGTATTTAATAAATTTTTTTCCCTGAGGCAGCTGTATTTTGTCTGCCTAGGGATACAAAGGACATTCTGTTCAACTGTTAAAACTCCATATGACCTAGGCAAGTACTTATAATTAGTAAAAAGCAAATGAAAAATTGCAAATTAATTTACTATTCTCTTTACAATATATTCTTATTGAAAATAATTTTGGGAGGCATATAAATAGATTTTTTAAAGATGTTTTTAGGTTTAAGGCAATACAATAAAATTGCTGAAAATGATATTACTAAATATTTTGCCTTTATTAAAGGGTTAGTCATCTCATTTATAAGAAACATTTGTTGTCATTGATTTTCAACATATGTATGCATGTTTGTGTGTGTAAATCATTTTGGAGTATTTGTTTAATGTACTCATGAAATTGGAAGCACAAAAAAAAGTTCTCTCTTTCTTCTCACAATAGTAAAATTTAAGAAAAAACCAGAGAATATTTAGATTCATGTGGATAATAGCTATTTACTGATCTATACAGATGTTAATAAGCTCAATAAATTAATTCAGCCATTTATTTACTTATTTCATTTTATTTTTAATGTTTTTTTTTTTTTTTTTTTACCAAACTTCTTATGTAGAATTCAATGGAAAGGTAAAATTTTAGAATCTGGCTTACTTTGTAGTTCTGTTTTTTATTTTTATTTTTATTTTTGTCTTGACCATCCCTTTCCCAAACATTTAAAATTATAATATTTGACAAAATAAGTTGTTTTACTGCCAAGAAACTGAGTTTCCTTTGAACACTATAAATACAGATCATTAATATAGAGTTTACCTGCATTTATTTAGTTTTTGAGATCTATTTTTTTCAAACTGAACGGCATAATATATTACTCCCTTATATTGCCTTATAGAATCTGAATACTAAATGCAATACTAGAAAGAAAATTCAGAAAGAGTAGCTTGTCACATAAAAACGAATACTGTACAAAAAGTTTGTGGTGGTTTTAAGGTTAATATTTCATTACTAATATTTAATTTGATATTTGAGCATTACAAACTGATATCTTATATTTTTGTATATCAGGTTTTATGCTACACTTTAGCTTAGGGAGAAATAGAATTGCATAAATAAAATGTGGTGACTTAAAAAAGAACATAGGAAGAAACTACTAGGAATAATAGGATAAAGGAATGGAAAAATAAAAGCAGAATAAGAAATATTCTATGTACAAAATGAAAAGGACTCACCCAGAAGAACTATATGGTCTGTCACAATTTATTTGCCTTTTAAATTGTTTATTATATATCTATATGCAATATAGATATTCAATTATTCTCTGAAACACTAAAATATGAGTTCTGAAGAATGGAAACACTGTCATCTGTTAGCTACATCAGAAACATTTGTTAATTATTTTACATTATCATTTTTTCTTTTTTATTTTATCAGCAATGGGTATGGTTTAATTTAGGATTTAGGAAGACAGTGTAAGTATGTGGCATATGTATTTTCTTAATGTTGCATCATTCCATACATTTAATTATTATGGTGGCAAAATGCTAATGTCACATTGTGTAAAAGCTTGTGGAATAAAAGATATTGTTGTAGCTATCTTTGACCACTGTTTGCTTCCTGGTCATAAATATTCAAGTATCTCCCACAAAAAAATCCTTACTCCTTCCTCAAAACTAGAATCCCATTACAGCATTTGCTTGAAGTCTATAATCTCATCATTTAAGTCATATCAATTTCTGAGTGATGCTTCCCAGGGCTGGTATCTCAGGATCAGCTACTTGGACATAGCTTCTCTTAGTCCAAAGGCAAACCAGGAAGTTAATTTATTTGCCCTCCATTTATCAAATATATAATGTGGAGGCAAAGACCAGATGACTTCTAGACACATGTAAGTGAAAGAGAGCAGAGCTGTAGGCACATAAACATCACAGATCCACAGCAATTCTAAACTTTAGCCAGGCAAATGAATTTGTGAGTTCTTTGATTGGGGCAGTTCTGCTCCTCTGGATTGATTCTTTGTTGTTCTTCACTCTGCCCACTAAGTAAATGTTCATTTTCTGTGAGGAAGGCATTTATGTGCAACTGAAAAGCTTCTCAGCATGCTACCTGCCTGAAGGAATTTGGAGGCAAAAAGGCAACTTTTTAATTTTAAAATGTCTGTGTCTCTCCAGCTCATGGACATATAAGTTATTTCAAAACCTTGTGGGTTTTCTAGATACCAAATTATAAATTTACTCCATTTGACATAATTCATACCCCCAAATCTCTTTGAGATAACCCTGTTTCTGCTATACTTCAGGGTTCTGTGGGACAATTTTCTTAAAAGTTGTTTGTGTTGAATCAAAGGTGAGTCATTGAGAAATTCCTTAGGACTGATAGAAGCCCATTTGTCCAGCTAAACTGTTCTATAGGGCACCTTGTTAAATCTGTTTAACAGCTTACCAAAGGATTTCACAGTAGGCCTTTGATTTGATATTTACTCCTGAAACATTATGGATTCCATCTTTGCAAAGAGTCCTTTTTCAATAAGGTAGTTGTTTGTTAGGGGGTGACCAAAGAGGAAAAACAGTTTCATCTTTGATCTCTGCAAATACTGGCTTTTTAATATTTTCACCAAATTCTGCTTGAAAATGGAACAGTATCTCCTTTAGTACATCTCATTTCTTATATATTTGGTCATGGAAATCTAAAATAAGACAGTTGGCACTTACAGCATTTTGTATGAAAAATCTTAGCCAGAACTAAGTACATTGGGTACACTTTTCATATTCCATGTTATTCCTGGCCACACTTTTGATAATTTTGCTGTACTAGCAGCAAATAATAACTTGTATATCCTTTTTTTTCTATAATTTTCTCTGTTGCATACAATAGAAGTTTTCTCACTTCCCTTAAAACTCCACTAATATTCTCCTTGGGTAACTTTAGACCTAGTCCCACTAACAATTCCCAAAGTCAATGCTACATGTTTTAGGTTTCTATTACAGCGGCATCCCACTTCCAGATATGAATTATGTTTTAGTTATCCATTGCTGCACTACAAACCACATCAAAAGTTGGTAACTTCAAACAGTAACAATAATCAGTTTATTTGTATACACTTCCTCAATAAGGACTGGGCTGGGTTCTGTTTTGTTTTGCTTTTTCCTCAGGGTCTTACCAGTGTTATTCTTGTGTCTGTGTTTCACTGTTCAGTTTGGAGGCTGTAATAACTGATGTTTTACTCTTTCTATACAGACTAAATGTCTCTTGGTCTCTAGGTGGCCTGTCCTGCAAAGTAGCTAGACATATTATAGGATGACTCAGTACTACTGAGAACTGAAAAATTGATGTCTTCAGGCCTTCTTAAGGCCTGGGATCAGAAATCTCAGGACATTACTTTTGCCGTGTTCTTTGTCAAAACAGTCCCTGAGGGCATTCTAGATTCAAAGGGAAAAGCAGACTCTACCTCTTGACTGGAGAGTGCTAAGGTCACATTTCAGGAGAAGATTAGGAATGGGAGATTTTGGTGTATCCATCTTAGAAATACAATCTTCCAAAATATATAATACAATACATTAGTATAGATATTTGAACTTCTAACCTCATTGGGTGTTATAATGATATAGTCTCATAAGTTATTCAATTTAGTATCCTATACATTGCAAGAATCTCTTCTTCTTGTGGAAATATAATAAAATATAAAATCTGCCAACTCCCAAATTTCTCCTCACAAATATAGGAAAAAAAAAGCCAGTTTTTATCATTGAATGAACATTAAACTGACTACAATTCACATTCTAGGCGATCCCTAAAGAGATGGAAAAGAACAAAAGAATCTAACTCTTCTATAGCCAAGCTGATGCAATCCATCACATAAATGTTGAATTGTATGTTTAAATGTTTCCATTCAAAGGAAAAATTAAACTTACATGTTTTCAAAAAATAGGAAGTTACATCTTGGAGTCAAATATCTAGGCTTAAACTTTTGAGGAGTCTGGGAGAAAGAGTGCCCCCCTCCTTGATGTTTATATTTCAAAAAATGTTTTCAGAGTTCCCCATATAAGACATTCCTGGGATCAAAACTGGCAAGAGCCTCATTGAATTTTAAAAAGATTTGCATATATCTCAAAGAGACAGAGAAAAACTTTTACAATTTCAGGTGTTCTAATAGAAGACAAGTAGTTCTTTGATAGTTGGGAAAGGAGTTCTCTTTCCCTTTGGCACCAGGGAAAATTTTTAATGTAAATATTTTTTAGATTTGTATCTACCCTATATTCAGCACCATTTTTACCAGATGACCATCTAGGTGTGCACTGAGTGCTTTAAAGAGGAAATCGCTATAGCATTGTAAATTGTACTTTATTGGCAACTAGTCATGAAAGTATTCTTTACATGCAATGATAAAGTTGGTACAACTTTTACCCATTTATCCTAGGGCATCATTTATTCTCTTCACTGTCCTCTTGCCTTTTAATTGCTTGCTTTCATTATCAAGATGAACCCATTGAGTTCATCTTCATCACTGCCACTCAAGAGTTCTTTGCAAACCTGATCATGTTACTTTTCTTCTCAAATTGTCCATTAGGTTTTCTGTGCTTTCAGAATAAATTTCACACTTGTTTTCACATTATACAGAGAGTATTGTATGCTTTCTTTTGCCTACCTGTCTGACTTGCTTCCTTACACTTGCACCACTCTTTAGCTATAAGTTAAAATCTTTAGTTAAGGGCATCATGCCTTCTTAAGTCTCTGTGCATTAGCATGTACTCTTGCTTTCATGCTAAGCATTCTCCTATCCCTTCTTCATATAAACTAATATAATGCCTGTTTATTATTCAAAGATTCAGCTGATGCTTTATCTCCTCTGAGAGGCCATTTCTTTCTACGTATAGCTTCTGTCCAGTGACTCTTTTTAATACTCTCTCCTATGTCTTCTGCATTTCTGTAACTCTGGCACCAAGTACAAAGCATTTGGTGCCCAAATTTTACCAAATAAATGTTTGATAACTTTAAAAAGGAATAAGTTCTTTGAGGTAGGTCATCTAATTCTGTTGGGGGGCTGAGGTAAGAAGAAGCTGGAAATTTGTTTAACATCTTTTGTTTTTTAAAGAGGAAAATTAAGAAGCTGATAAGCTGTTTTCTCCTTGGGTAAAAAAGCCCAAGATTGCCAATATGTGGGCTTTCTGTGGAGTAACTTTCTTTTAAAGTTACTCCATTTCAGTGAGTATGGGTTTGGAGTAACTTTAAAAGAAAATTTTCTGCCAGAATTTGAAATGGTGGACTTAGGTCTCAGCCAAGATGAGGTTAACACCTCACCAAAGTTAGAATATGTTAAGAAATACAATAATCCTAAGTATAAAAATTTGGAAAAAATAATCCAAAAAATTGCAAGTTAGTGAATCAGAAAGAGAATAGAAGAATGCATTTGCCAAGTAAACTGAGGTCATATTAACTAAATTCCTTATGCTGTAAATGGGTTTAGCTACGTATTTACTTGCCTTTTAATAGGTTTAATTATGTGCTTTTTGCCAATGACTGGTGTTTCGGAAATGAGAACTTCAACATCAGAAAAGGGAAAGGATATGGGAAGTCCTAAATCTAAGCTCTTTGAAGGAGAGATGTTTAGAGATATTAAAGGTTAGGAACACAGAAAAAGGGCAGTGGAAATTGGCATGTTAGTTTTCACATTTCATGCTGCATATGTTGCCTGTTTGGTACTAACCTATACATGCAGACAGTACTTTGTGAGCTGTTTTGTGTTATTACTTCAATTATAACAGTGAAACCAGGAGATACATAGAAGCAAGTACCCCTTCACTGAGTTTTTAAAAAGTTATCCTAGTGTCTCTATAACGTAACCAATTACTTAGTGAAAATGTACAGATAGAGGCTGAGAATGGCTATCATTTTTGGGAGGGACGGAGGAAGAGAATCTAATAAAGTGGCACACAGAATAGTAGAATATAAGTAATGGCATGGAAATTAAGAAGAGAGAGAGGGAATAATTAATATTGCCAATGGCTGAAGAGAGGTTAAGTAGAATGAAGACTGAAAGAACTCATTGGCTTTGCCAAGTAGAGAACTATTGGTGGTCTTAGCAAGAACAGTTTATGTAGAATGATGAGGGTAGAAAATGTGGAAATCAGCCTGTCATAAATTAGAATAAATGAGAGGAGGAGTGAGAGTATCAATAACATCACTATCATATTTATGTATCCATAACCAATGTGTAATACTGGATTGTATTTGTAAAAAATTTACAAATTATATATCTAGATAATACTATACTAGCTGGCATTGAAATCTATCCTTCTTGAGCTAACACAGCTGTAGGAAAATGAATCTTCCCTGGATTTCTTGGTGTTCCTATGAGGTCCTGACCATCTAAACTACAGAAATTGATACACTATGAGATAATGTTTGCTTTATTTCCCCCAGAAAAAAAATGTTCTCTTCATATAGTATGGATACTAGATCTGCAGTCTTTTGTCTCCTTAATTGTAGTCAGTTGATCACATCTAGAGATTAAGAGTTCTCCTAATTTACCCAGAGCCAAACAGTTACATTCTGGGGTAGGGACCTTCACCCTCTTCAGAAAGAGACCTTTGAAGGAAATAAGAGAATTATTTCCCTGTATGTTTACATTTCAAATGAAGAGAAAACCCTGAGTAGTAAACTCAGCGATTCTAGTGTTATTTTCCCTCTAGAAGCATATTTACACTCAAAGTATAAGAACTCAAAATTCTTTCCCTTTTCTTCCCAATGTGAATATGCTTACATTAGGAATAAAAGGTTTTCCTCGCTTAATTTAAGAGGGAAGGAGGGACAACTGTCCCTCTACTATATAAGCCCCTAGATCCATATTTTTAGAGTCTCTCTCCCATGGTACCATCTTTGCATATGTGTGGAACTATCTATTTGACTATACGTGGCCTCTCATCTGGTCACCTAGGTGGTACTAGCCTTGGGGGACCAGTGCAACAATGTTACTCTGGCTGCTGTTATTGTAAGAAAATAAAGCTCCGATTTCTGTTCCAGATGTCTGATATATCTACTATTATCTATTTATCTGTCTCTCTATCTGTCCATCTGTATTAGTCTGTTTTCACAATGCCAATAAACACATACCTGAGACTGGGCAGTTTATAAAAGAAAGAGGTCTAATGGACTTACAGTTCCAAATGGGTGTGGAGGCCTCACAATCATGCTGGAAGGCAAGGAGGTGGAAGTCACATTTTACATGGATGGCAGCAGGCAAAGAGAGAAAGCTCGTGCAGGGAAATTCTTGTTTTTCAAGCCATCAGATCTAGTGAGACTTATTCACTATCATGAGAACAGCATGGGAAAGACTCACCCCCATGATTCAATTACCTCCCACTGGGTTCCTCCCATGAACTGTGGGAATTGTGGGAGTTACAATTCAAGATGAGATTTGGGTAGGGACACAGGCAAACAATATCACCATCTATCTATCTATTTATCAATATATAAATGTGAAAGTAGGGTAACATCTCAGACCCATCACAGTTTCTGACTTACCATCAGCTAGACTATGTTTTCTTGACCATCATATAGTTACCATAGATGAACAACTGAATTCTAGTTATTGCAATGTGAGTGGAAATGATGTCTGTCACTTACAGGCCTGATTCTTAAACATTATTTGTTTTGTCCTCTATGTATTTTCTCTTTCTGTTCAACTGGGATTGCCAGAGATCTTGGAAACCACTTTTTGAAAATGGCTGATTTGGCCGGGCGCAGTGGCTCAAGCCTGTAATCCCAGCACTTTGGGAGGCCGAGATAGGTGGATCACGAGGTCAGGAGATCGAGACCATCCTGGCTAACACAGTGAAACCCCGTCTCTAATAAAAAATACAAAATACTAGCCGGGGGAGGTGGCGGGCACCTGTAGTCCCAGCTACTCCGGAGGCTGAGACAGGAGAATGGCGGGAACCCGGGAGGCGGAGCTTGCAGTGAGCTGAGATCCGGCCACTGCACTCCAGCCTGGGCAACAGAGCAAGACTCTGTCTCAAAAAAAAAAAAAAAAAAAAAAGAATAGAAAATGGCTGATTTGCTATGAGTCTGGGTTTCTGAAAGACTGCCTACTTACCCACTCCTCTCACCTCCTTTACCTTGTTGGCCAGAAACATTGATTCTTCACTACTGTTTGAGTGAGACATAAATTTCTATTTTGTCTATTTGCTAGAGCAGTTAAGAACAATGCTATATTTACACATGATAGAGTGGGTAAGAGCTTATTTTAGGGACAGATTGCATGTAAATAAATTACTAACTGTTTGATCTTCAGCAAAATACTTAATCTTTCTGTTCCTCATTTGCTCATCTGTAAACTGGGATAACTCTTAGGGCTTTTCTTGAGATTAAATTAATACATTTAAAATGCTTAGAACAATGTCTAGCACATAGAAAATAGCCTGAAATACTTTGTTATTATTATTATTATACATTCATTACTTGAGTTTTCTCTTAAGATAAGTTTTCAAGAATAATCTCTGTAGATAAATGTAGATTTAGTTCATTTATCTTGATGATTAGATTATATTCCATTTTATTAAGGCCCATACTTAGTTATTTCTTGAATACAAACTATAAGAACACAAGTGTGAAGAATATGTAACAACTTCAGAATTGTAGTTATTTCTGTGGAAGAAAGAGAGGGGAGGGGATGCAATTGTGATGGAATTTTGATAATTATGGGTGGTAAATACATAGGTTTCTTTTATATTATACCTGTATTTTCTCCAATTTTGAAATACTATATAATTAAAATAAGTTGCAAATTACTTTGTATGAACTTTTTCTAATAAACAATACATTTTCATATAAATTGGTGCATTTTACTCATTTATAGCTTTTTTTCTAAGTCATTTATAAGTTTTGTGTTTTTCTGTACCATTAATGGAATAGTGCAGTTTTGAATATAGCCCAAAGTATTCAATTCTTAAACATGGATGGTATAAATATGACATAGTAAACTTAATCCAACTATTAGTATTGCTATATTTTATTGAATCTAATATACCATCAAGTGTAAAAAGCCTCATTTTACATAGCATTAAGAAAGAAAAATATTCTGAGTTTAAGAAACCGTGAAGTATAAGATGCATTCTAATTTTAGAGATGTTAAAATGTAAAAAAAAAAAAAAAAAAAAAAAAAAAAAGGTGTATTGGAAATAATAAAATATATTTTTTCTAATAGCAGTTTTCATTTCTTCAATCGGCATAAATATCAAAGAATTAATTTAGTTTGTTTTTTAGTCAGCTTTACTGAAGTATGTTTTATATAAAATTTTTAAAACTAAATTTAAAGGTTCAATTTGATGAATTTTGATAGTTATATTGTGTAGTAGATCATTTTCGTCACCTCTTTACTATAAGTTTCCTTTCTGTGACCCCTTACCTGTAACAACCACTATTCTGGTTTTGTAGTTAAATTTTTCCTTTTCTAGAAGTTCATTTAAATGAAATGATACCATATGTAGTCTTCTTGGTCTGGGTTTTTTTTTTTTTCCATAGGTTATTGGCATATATACAGGTGGTATTTGGTTATATCAGTATACACTGCACCTTATTTGTAGTCTTTTATCCCTCCCCCCACTCCCACCCTTCCTCCCAAGTCCCCAAAGTCCATTGTATCATTCTTATGCCTTTGCATCCTCATAGCTTAGCTCCCACATATCAGTGAGAACATACAGTGTTTGGTTTTCCATTCCTGAATTGCTTCACTTAGAATAATAGTCTCCAGTCTCATCCAGGTCACAGAAAATGCTGTTAATTCATTCTTCTTTATGACTGAGTAGTATTCCATTGTGTATATATATACCACAGTTTCTTTATCCACTCATTGATTGATGGGCATTTGGGTTGGTTCCATGATTTTGCAATTGTGAATTGTGCTGCTATAAACATGTGTGTGCAAGTATCATTTCATATAATGACTTCTTTTCTTCAGGGCAGATACTCAGTAGTGGGATTGCTGGATCAAATGCTAGTTCTACTTATAGTTCTTTAAGGAGTCTCCACACTGTTTTCCATTGCGGCTGTACTAATTTACATTCAAAACAGCAGTGTAGAAGTGTTCCCTGTTCACTGCATCCACTCCAACATCTACTGTTTTTTGATTTTTTTATTATGGTCATTCTTGCAGGAGTAGGTGATATCACAGTGTGGTTTTGATATGCATTTCCCTGATCATTAGCAATGTTGAACATTTTTTCATGTGTGATGGTCATTGTACATCTTCTTTTGGGAATTATCTATTCGTGTTTTTAGCCCACTTTTTGATGGGATTATTTTTTTCTTGCTGATTTGTTTGAGTTAATTGTAGACTCTGCATATTAGTCCTTTGTCAGATGTATAGATTGTGAAAATTTTCTCCCACTCTGTGGGTTGTCTGTTTACTCTGGTGACTGTTCCTTTTGCCATGCAAAAGCTCTTTAGTTTAATTAAGTCCTAGTTATTTACTCTTTTTTATTGCATTTGCTTTTGGGTTCTTGGTCATAAAATCCTTGCCTAAGCCAATGTCTATAATCTTCTAGAATTTTTAGTTTCATGTCTTAAATTTAAGTCCTTAATCAATCGTGAGTTGATTTTTGTGTAAGATTAGAGATGAGGATTCATTTTCATTCTCCTACATATGGCTAGGCAATTATCCTAGCACAATTTATTGAAAAGGGTGTCTTTTCACTGCTTTATGTTTTTGTTTGCTTTGTTGAAGATAAGATGGCTGTAAGTATTTGGGTTTACTTCTGAGTTCTCTATTCTGTTCCATTGGTCTGTGTGCCCATTTTAATACCAGTAACATGCTGTTTTGGTGACTATGATCTTAAAGTATAGTTTGAAATCAGGTAGTGTGATGCCTCCAGGTTTGTTCCTTTTGCTTAGTCTTGCTTTGGCTATGCAGGCTCCAAAAAAATTTTTTTTTTATAATTCTGTGAAGAATGATGGTGGTATTTTGATGGGGATTGCATTGAATTTGTAGATTGCTTTTGTCACCATGGTTATTTTTACAACATTGATTCTATCCATCCATGAGCATGGGATATGTTTCCATTTGTTCATAATGTCTATGATTTCCTTCAGCAGTGTTCTGCAGTTTTCCTTGAGAGGTCTTTTGCCTCCTTGGTTATGTATATTTCTAAGTTTATTCTATTTTTATTTATTTATTTTTTTGCAGCTGTTGTGAAAGGGATTGAGTTCTTCATTTGATTCTCCACTTGGCCACTATTAGTGTGTAGAAGAGCTACTGATTTTTGTACATTAATCCTGTTGCTGAATTCTTTTATGAGTTCTAGGAGCTTTCTGGAGGAGTCTTTAGAGTTTTTGAGGTAAATGATCATATAGTCAGCAAACAGTGACAGTTTGACTTCCTCTACGCTGATTTGGATGCCCTTTATTTCTTTCTCTTGTCTGATTGCTGTGACTAAGCCTTCCAGTGCTATGTTGAAGAGGAGTGGTGAGAGTGGGCATCCTTCCCTTGTTCCAGTACTCAGAGGGAAGGCTTTCAACTTTTCCCCATTCAATAATATATTGGCTGTGGCTTTGTAAGAGATGGTTTTCATTACATTGAGGTATGTCCCTTGTATGCTGATTTTGCTGAGAGTTTTAATCAAGGGATGCTGGATTTTGTCAAATGCTTTTTCTGCATCTAGTGAAATGATCATGTGATTTTTGTTTTTAATTATATTTATGTGGTATATCACATTTATTGACTTGAGTATATCAAACCATCCCTGCGTCCCTGGTGTGAAACCCACGTGATTATGGTGGATTATCTTTTTGATATGTTGTTGGATTTTGTTAGCTAGTATTTTGTTAAGAATTTTAGGACCCAGAGCAAGATAGCCAAATAGGAACAGTTCCAGGCTGTAGCTCCCAGCATAAGTGACACAGAAGACTGCAGGTGATTTCTGCATTTTCAACTGAGGTACCGGGTTAATCTTACTGGGGAGTGCCAGACAATCAGTGCTGGTCAGCTGGTGCAGCCCGACCGGCAAGAGCTGAAGCAGGGCGGGACATCGCCTCACCTGGGAAGCGCAAGGGGGAAGGGAATCCCTTTTCCTAGCCAGGGGAACTGAGACACATAACACCTGGAAAATCAGTAGCTCCTACCCTAATACTGCGCTTTACCAAGGGTCTTAGAAAACGGCACACCAGGAGATTATATTCCATACCTGGCCTGGAGGGTCCCACGCGCACGGAGCCTACCTCATTGCTAGCACGAGGGTCTGCGATCTAACTGCAAGGCAGCAGCAAGGCTGGGGGAGGGGCGCCCGCCATTGCTGAGGTAAACATAGCCTCCGGGAAGCTCAAACTGGGTGGAGCCCACAGCAACTTAAGGAGGCCTGCCTGTCTCTGTAGACTCCACCTCTGGGAACAGGGGATAGCTAAACAAAAAGCAGCTGAAACCTCTTCAGATGCAAATGACCCTGTCTGACAGCTTTGAAGAGAGCAGTGGATCTGCCAACATGGAGGTTGAGATCTGAGAATGGACAGACTGCCTTCTCAAGTCGGTCCCTGACCCCTGAGTAGCCTAACTGGGAGACATCCCCCACTAGGAGAAGACCAACATCCCACACCTCACACAGTGGGGTACACCCCTGAGACGAAGCTTCCAGAGCAAGAATCAGACAGGAACACTCACTGTTCAGCAATATTTTATCTTCTGCAACCTCCACTGCTGATACCCAGGCAAACAAGGTCTAGAGTGGACCTTAAGCAATCTCCAACAGACCTACAGCTGAGGGTTCTGTTAGAAGGAAAACTAACAGAAAGGACACCCACACCAAAACCCCATCAGTACATCACCATCATCGAAGACCAGAGGCAGATAAAACCACAAAGATGGGGAAAAAGCAGGGCAGAAAAGCTGGAAATTCAAAAAATAAGAGTGCATCTCCCCCTCAGAAGGAACGCAGCTCATTGCCAGCAATGGATCAAAGTTGGACGGAGAATGACTTTGATGAGTTGAGAGAAGAAGGCTTCAGTCCATCAAACTGCTCAGAGCTAAAGGAGGAATTACGTACCCAGCACAAAGAAACTAAAAATCTTGAAAAAAGAATGGAAGAATGGATAACTAGAATAATCAATGCAGAGAAGGCCATAAACGAACTAACAGAGGTAAAAACCATGACACGAGAAATACGTGACAAATGCACAAGCTTCAGTAACTGACTCAATCAACTGGAAGAAAGAGTATCAGCGATTGAGGATCAAATGAATGAAATGAAGCAAGAAGAGAAGTCTAAAGAAAAAAGAGGAAAAAGAAATGAACAAAGCCTTCAAGAAGTATGGGATTATGTGAAAAGACCAAATCTATGTCTGATTGTGGTGCCTGAAAGTGAGGGGGAAAAGGGAACCAAGTTGGAAAACACTCTTCAGGATATCATCCAGGAGAACTTACCCAACCTAGTAAGGCAGGCCAACCTTCAAATTCAGGAAATACAGAGAATGCCACAAACATACTCCTCGAGAAGAGCAACTCCAAGACACATAATTGTCAGATTCACCAAAGTTGAAATGAAGGAAAAACTGTTAAGGGCAGCCAGAGAGAAAGGTCGGGTTACCCACAAAGGGAAGCCCATCAGACTAACAGCAGATCTTTTGGCAGAAACTCTACAAGCCAGAAGAGAGTGAGGGCCAATATTCAACATTCTTAAAGAAAAGAATTTTCAACCCAGAATTTCACATCCAGCCAAACTAAGTTTCATAAGTGAAGGAGAAATAAAATCCTTTACAGACAAGCAAATGCTTAGAGATTTTGTCACCACCAGGCCTACCCTACAAGAGACCCTGAAGGAAGCACTAAACATGGAAAGGAACAACCGGTACCAGCCATGGCAAAAACATGCTGAAATGTAAAGACCATTGATGCTGTTTCTTCCTAGCTATTTATGACAAACCCACAGCCAATATCATGCTGAATGGGAAAAAACTGGAAGTATTCCCTTTGAAAACTGGCACAAGACAGGGATGCCCTCTCTCACCACTCCTATTCAACATAGTGTTGGAAGTGCTGGCTAGGGCAATCAGGCAAGAGAAAGAAATAAAGGGTATTCAGTTAGGAAAAGAAGAAGTCAAATTGTCCCTGTTTGCAGATGACATGATTGTATATTTAGAAAATCCCATCGTCTCAACCCAAAATCTCCTTAAGCTGATAAGCAACTTCAGCAAAGTCTCAGGATACAAAATCAATGTGCAAAAATCACAAGCATTCTTATACACCAGTAACAGACAAACAGAGAGCCAATCATGAATGAACTCCCATTTACAATTGCTTCAAAGAGAATAAATTACCTAGGAATCCAACTTACAAGGGATATAAAGGACCTCTTCAAGGAGAAGTACAAACCACTGCTCAGCAAAATAAAAGAGGACACAAACAAATGGAAGAACATACCATGCTCATAGATAGGAAGAATCAATATTGGGAAAATGGCCATTCTGCTCAAGGTAATTTATAGATTCAATGCCATCCCCATCAAGCTACCAATGACTTTCTTCACAGAACTGGAAAAAACTGCTTTAAAGTTCATATGGAACCAAAAAAGAGCCCACATTGCCAAGACAATCCTAAGTCAAAAGAATAAAGCTGGAGGCATCATGCTACCTGACTTCAAACTATACTACAAGGCTACAGTAACCAAAACAGCATAGTACTGGTACCAAAACAGAGATATAGACCAATGGAACAGAACAGAGTCCTCAGAAATAATACCACACAACTACAGCCATCTGATCTTTGACAAACCTGAGAGAAACAAGAAGTGGGGAAAGGATTCCCTATTTAATAAATGGTGCTGGGAAAATTGGCTAGCCATAAGTAGAAAGCTGAAACTGGATCCTTTCCTTACTCCTTATATGAAAATTAATTCAAGATGGATTAGAGACTTAAATGTTAGACCTAATACCATAAAAACCCTAGAAGAAAACCTAGGCAATACCATTCAGGACATAAGCATGGGCAAGGACTTCATGTCTAAAACACCAAAAGTAACGGCAACAAAAGCCAAAATTGACAAATGGGATCTAATTAAACTAAAGAGCTTCTGCACAGCAAAAGAAACTACCATCAGAGTGAACAGGCAACCTACAGAATGGGAGAAAATTTTTGCAATCCACACATCTGACAAAGGGCTAATATCCAGAACCTACAAAGAACTCAAACAAATTTACAAGAAAAAAACAAGCAACCCCATCAAAAAGTGGGCAAAGGATATGAACAGACACTTCTCAAAAGAAGACATTTATGCAGTCAACAGACACATGAAAAAAGGCTCATCATCACTGGCCATCAGAGAAATGCAAATCAAATCCACAATGAGATACCATCTCACACCAGTTAGAATGGTGATCATTAAAAAGTCAGGAAACAACAGGTGCTAGAGAGGATGTGGAGAAATAGGAACACTTTTACACTGTTGGTGGGACTGTAAACTAGTTCAACCATTGTGGAAAACAGTATGGCGATTCCTCAAGGATCTAGAACTAGAAATACCATATGACCCAGCCATCCCATTACTGTGTATATACCCAAAGGATTATAAATCATGCTGCTATGGATACACATGCACATGTATGTTTATTGCAGCACTATTCACAATAGCAAAGACTTGGAATCAACCCAAATGTCCATCAGTGACAGACTGGATTAAGAAGATGTGGCACATATACACCATGGAATACTATGCAGCCATAAAAAAGGATGAGTCTGTATCCTTTGTAGGGACATGGATGCAGCTGGAAACCATCATTCTCAGCAAACTATCCCAAGAACAGAAAACTGAAACCGAATGTTCTCATTCATAGGTGGGAATTGAACAATGAAATCACTTGCACTCAGGAATGGGAGCATCACACTCCAGGGCCTATTATGGGGAGGGGAGAGGGGGAGGGATGGCATTGGATGTTATACCTGAAGTAAATGACGAGTTTATGGGTGCTGACGTGTTGATGGGTGCAGCACACCAACATGGCACAAGTATATATATGTAGCAAACCTGCACGTTGTGCACATGTACCCTAGAAGTTAAAGTATAATACTAATTAAAAAAAAAAAAGAATTTTAGCATCTATGTTCATCAGGGATATTGGTCTGTAATTTTCTTTTTTTGTGATATCCTTTCCTGATTTTGGTATTAAGGTGATGCTGACCTCATAGGATGAATTAGGGAGAGTTCCCTCTTTCTCTGTCTTGTGGAGTGGAATAGTGTCAAAAGGATTGGCACCAATCTTCTTTGGATGTTTAGTAGAATTCTACTGTGAATTCGTCTGGTCCTGGACTCTTTTTGTTGGTAATTTTTAAATTACCATTTCAATCCCACTACTTGTCATTGGTGTGTTCAGGGTATCTGATTCTTCCTGATTTAAGCTAGGAGAATTGTATTTTTCCAGTAATTCATTTATCTTTTCTAGGTTTTCTATTTGATGTGCATAAAAGTTTACATAGTAGCCTTGAATGATCTTTTGTATTTCAGTGGTGTCGGTTGTAGTATCTCCTGTTTCATTTCTTAATGAGGTTATTTGGATTTTCTCTCTTTTTCATTAATCTTGGTAATGGTCTTTCAATTTTATTTATCTTTTCAAAGAACCAGCTTTTTGTTTCATTTATATTTTGTATTTTTTTTGTTTCAATGTCATTTATTTCTGCTCTGATTTTCCTATTTCCTTTCTTCTGCTGAGTTTGGGTTTGACTTGTTCTTGTTTCTCTAGTTCTTTGATGTATAACCTTAGAATGTTTGTGCTCTTTCAGCCTTTTTAATGAAGGCATTTAGGGCTATGAACTTTCCTCTTAGCACCACCTTTGCTGTATCCCAGAGGTTTTGATAGGTTGTATCATTATAGTCATTCAGGTTGAAGAATGTTTTAATTTCCAACTTGATTTAGTTTTTGACCCAATGGTCATTCAGGAGCAGGTTATTTAATTTCCATGTATTTGCATGGTTTTGAAGGTTCCTTTTGGAGCTGATTTCCAGTTTTATTCCACTATGATCTGAGAGAGTGCTTGATATAATTTCAAATTTCTTAAATTTAATGAGGCTCACTTTGTGGCCTATCATATGATCTATCTTGGAGAAAGTTCCATGTGCTCTTGAATAGAATGTATATTCTATGGTTGTTGGATGGAAAGTTCTGTATATATCTGTTAAGCCCATTTGTTTTGTGGTATTTGTTTCATGGATTCAACAAAGAATCCATTGTTTCTTTGTTGACTGTATGTCTTGATGACCTGTCTAGTGCTGTAATTGTTTTATAAATTTGGGAGCTCCAGTGTTATGTACATACATGTTTAGCATTATGATATTTTCCTGTTAAACAAGGCCTTTTTACCATTATATAATGTTCCTCTTTGTCTTTTTTAACTGCTGCTGCTTTAAAGTTTGTTTTGTCTTCCATAAGAATAGCTACCCCTGCTTAGTTTTAGTGTCCATTTTCATGAAACGTCCTTTTCTACCCCTTTAAGTTTATGTGAGTTCTTATGTGTTAGGTGAGTCTCCTGAAGGCAGCAGACAATTGGTTGGTGAGTTCTTATCCATTCTGCAGTTCTGTATCTTTTACGTGGGGCATGTATGCCATGTGTATTCAATGTTAGTATTCATCATGGTATCTGTTGCCTGTGTACCTTGGTTTTTTGGTTTCCGTTTTTGCTTTTCAAATTGTATTTCTGTTTTATAGGTCCTGCCTGACTTATGCTTTAAAGAGGTCCTGTTTTGATGTGTTTCCAGAATTTGTTTCAAGATTTAGAGCACCTTTTAGCAATTCTTGTAGTGATGGCTTGGTGGTGGTTAATTTCTCAGAATTTATTTGTCTGAAAAAGACTGTATCTTTTCTTCATATATGATGCTCAGTTTTGCTGGATACAAAATTCTTGGCTAATAATTGTTTTGTTTGAGGAGGCTGAAGATAGGACCCCAATCCCTTCTAGCTTATAGGGTTTCTGTTAATAAATCTGCTGTTAATTTAGGTTTTCTTTCATAGGTTACCTGGTGTTTCTGTCTCACAGCTCTTAAGATACTTTCCTTTATTTTAACTTTAGATAACCTGATGACAGTGTACCTAGGTAATGATATTTTTGCAATGAATTCCCCATATGTTCTTTGTACTTCTTGTATTTTGTTATCTAGGTCTCTAGCAAGGCCAGGGAAGTTTTCTTTGATTATTCCCCCAAATATGTTTGCCAAACTTTTAGATTTCTGTCCTTCTTCTGGAAAACCAATTATTCTTAGATTTGGTTGTTTAACATATCCCAGACTTCTTGGAGGCTTTGTTCATATTTTCTTATTCTTTTTTCTTTGTCTGTGTTGGATTGGGTTAATTAGAAGACTTTGTCTTTGAGCTCTGAATTTCTTTCTCCTACTCATTCAATTCTATTGCTTAGACATCCCAGAACATTTTACATTTCTATAAGTGTGTCCAATGTTTCCTGAAGCTTTTATTGTTTTCTCTTTGTGCTATCTATTTCTTTGAATATTTCTCCCTTCACTTTTTGTATCGTTTTTTGCATTTTCTTCCATTTGGGCTTCACCATTCTCTGGTGCCTCCCTGATTGGCTTAATAACTAACCTCCTGAATTCTTTTTCAGGTAAATCAGAAACTTCTTCGTTGTTTGGATCCATTGTTGGTGAGCTAGTGTAATTTTTGGGGAGTGTTGAAGAGCCTTGTTTTGTCATATTACCAGAGTTGATTTTCTGATTCCTTCTTATTTGGGTAGGCTCTGTTAGAGGGAAGGTCTAGGACTGAAGGCTATCGTTCAGATACTTTTGTCCCATGGGGCGTGGTAGTGGGATGTAGTACTCTCCCCAATTTCCTATGGATGTAGCTTCCTGTGAGCCAAATTGCAGTGATTGTTATCTCTCTCCTGGGCCTAGCCACCCAGCAAGTCTACCTGGCTACAGGCTGGTGAACTATCTGTGGGTGTCTCAGCTGTGGATACTAGCACAGTATTTGGGGTGTCTCCCGGGTCCTGCTGTGGGTCCTCTCAGGATTCTTGGTTTGTTCTTGCAGTCATTCTGGAACTAAAATTCATGATATGAGCCTCTGCACACAGCTCTGTCCGTCTGAATTGAAGCTGCAGTCTAGTCCTGCCTCCCGTCCACCATGATCTTGCTTTACTTTTTTTTTTTTTCGTTTACTGTAATGGTTTTCAAATTTATCTATGTTGATTCATTAATAGGTTTTTTTTTTTTTTATTGCTCAGTAGGATTCTATTATATAGCTATACAATATTATGTTAGTTAATTGAACAATTGATGAGGCATTAGTTTTAGACCATTACTTTCAGTTTTAGACCATTGTGATTGAAGCAGTTATGAACATTTAAGTACAAGTCCTTATTTGAGCATATATCTCCATTTTTTTTGGAGTAAATAAGTAAGAGTGGGCTTAGTGAGTGTATATTTAACTTCATAAAAGACTGGGAAAGAATTTTCCTTAGTGTTTGAAACATTGTAAATTCCCACTAGAAATGTATGAGAGTATCAGTTGCTACATTTAGTCATTAACACTGAATATTTTCTTTTTAATTTTAGCTGTTGTAGTAGGTGTGTAATGTGGTTTTAATCTTGCATTTCCCTGTGACTCTGTGACTAATAATGTTAAATACCTTTCCATATGCCTATTTGTTGTTTATAGCCTTCTGTGAAATGCCTATTCAAATATTTTGCTTACTTTAATTGGTTTTTACCTTCTTATTATTGAGCTACAGGTATTTTTAAGGTACTTTGGTTACAATCCTGAATAAGCTATATGTTTTTAAAACATTTTATTCCCAGGATAAGGTTTGTTGTATTATTTTCTCGAAGATTTCTTTTGAAGATAATTTTTAAAAATTCAATGTGGTCAAAATTATCAGTTTTTTATTGTGTGGTTCATAATTTTGGCTTTGCCTAAGGACACAAAGATTTCCTGCTAGGATTTTATTTTCAATAAGTTTTATAGTTTTAGTACTTAACACTTATATCTAAGAACTATTTCAAGTTTAATTGTTTTACATGGCATGACATAGAGAAATAAGACATTTTTGGCATACCAATATATAAAGTTATTACAGCAATATTTGTTCAAAATATTTCCCATTTTCTATTGAATAACTTTAGCATCTATGTAAAAAATTAACAGACAATCTACAATAGTCAGTTTTTGAACTCTGAATTTTATTTCCCTTATCTACATGTCTATCTTAATCAATATCCAAACTATATTGATATGTGTAATTATAGTGTATAATCTTGAAATTAAGTCCTAAATCTTTAGAATTTTATTCACAATCATTTTGGCTATTTTGAGTAATGTATTTCCATACAAATTTTAGAATCAGCTTGGCAATTTCTGAAAAAGAAGCTTGCTGGTATTTCTATTGTGTTTCATCTGTAGATCAATTTGGAGAGAATTCACATTGCATCTTCTAATCTATTAATAAAGATTTATTAGGAATGTTAAAGATTTTCTCACCAATGTTTTGTACTTTGAAGCATACAGGTCTAACATGTTTTGTTAAATGTATCGTTAAGTTTTTTATACATTTTGATGGTATTATCAGTGGCACAATTTCAACCTCAAATTTCAACATTTCTTGGCGAGTATTTAGAAACACAATAAATTTTTGAACATTGGCCTTACACCTGTGACATTGAAAAATTCACTTATTAATTCTTGTGTCTTTTTTGTAAGCTTGTTTTATTTTTCCACATAGACTTTTATTTTGGTCTGTGAAAAAAGACAGTTTTACAACTTCTTTTACAATCAGTATGCTTATATTTTTCTTGTCTTATTAAATTGACTAGGAACTCCAGTGCTATATTGAATAGGAAATGTAAACACCGGCAACCTTGTCTTGCTTCTCATTTTAGGGCAAGAACACTCGATCTTTCATCAATAAATATATTAGTTGTAATCTTTTTATATATGTCATTTATCAGCTTGAAAATGAGTCTTTCTATTTCTAGTTGGCTGCTAATTTTTATCGTAAATGTGTTGAAATTTGTCAGATTTGTTTTGGTATCTTTTAAGATAATCTTTTTTTTTTTCTTTTTTAATCTATGACTATGGTAAAGTACACTGAGTGATTTTTCAAATGTTAAACAATTCTTGCATTCTTGGACAAACCCCATTTAGTCATAATGTATTATTCCTTTTCTGTGTTATTCAGTTTGATTTAAACAGTTTTTGAAAAAGAAAGTTTTGGATCTACGTTAATAAAAGGTATTGGTCTCTAGTTTTCTTCAATTATGATGTTCTATCTGATTTTGGTATTGAGGTATTGCAGGCCTCTTAAAATGAGATAAGGAAGTCTGTCTCCTTCACTTTTCTAAAGAGTTTCAGTAGAATTGGCTTTGTTTTCTCTTAAATGTCTGATAAAATTCATTGCTGAAGCAATCTGTCTCCCGTTTCATTTTTTTTGTTTTTAATGGGAAAGACTTTCAAATGATATTCAATTTCTTTAGTAAACTGGGCTATTCATGTTAACTCAGTCATATTGAGTAAACATTAGTGGTTTGTATCTTTCATGCAATTTGTCTATCTTTTATATATTGTCAAATGTATTAGCTTTGCATAATTTTCCCTTATTGGTCTAATATCTATAAATCCATATTGAGGTTCTCTTGCTTTATATTATTTTTTGTCTTTCCTATATTTTTGATCAGTTTGAAGTTTGTCAGTTATACTGATCTTTTTATTAACCAGTTTCATTTCATTTGCTAAATATATTTTATTACAAGTGTGCAAAATAGTTTTTCAGCTCTATGCTTATTTGTGCAGCTTCCTGGATCTACAGAATTATAGTTTCAGCAAATATGGAAACAAATTATCCATACCACTTCAAAAGAATAAGCTGATTCAATTGTAGGAATCACTTTGTTTCCCTTTTCTTGAGTATCATAGTCCTGTGCCTTCTGTTCAATAGCTGAAGACTGTTGTTTCATATATTTTACCTAGTTTACTAGTAGTGGAATAAAAGAGGGTAAATTTTGTCTTTGTTATTCTGTCTTGATCTGTAATGGAAACCTTAATCTATTTACATAAGTCACAGATATCCAATTCTAAAATCTTCCTAAAGACTCTAAAATCTGGTTAGTGTAGAATCTGTGGAATGTCTTAAGGATTCCATTTGAGAAATCTAGATGCTAATCAATTCTACAGCTATTTCTATTATGCAATCTAATATTTAATATAGAATGTCAGATTCAAAAGGATATTTATAGTACACTAAATTATTTATCTTTATGTAGTATTCTATGAAGACTATTTTAATTGGGGATTTTGGATAGATTTTGAAAGCTTTGTATCTTTTCTTTTATACAGAAGAGTTTGTACTTTATACCATTTATAGTCTGGTGTGTTTTGGTGAAAATAAGGTTGTCATGCTCAGTGTAATCTGAAGGATATTCAAAATAATCTTTCTCCCTTAACCTTAGAGTTGACAAAAATCAACTGTGTGTGTGTGTTTATATATATATATGATCAGTGATTTGGCAAATTAGCAATCTCCTTATTTAAGTATTTTAATTTCTGTTTGAGTAATCATTATTATGCCTAAGTGTGTGTGTGTGTGTGTATACACACGCATAAACACAAACATATTTTGCTATATATATATCCTTCTAATAGTTTCAAATTTTTTGTTTTTATATTTAATTATTTAATCAATCTAATATTTGTTTGAGTCTGTTTATATGCTGTTGTAGGGATCCAAGTATTATTAATGTGGATGAACAATTGTCTTTGCATCCATCATCCAATTACTTATGCCTGGTCTTTCACATATAATGTCCACACACATGCACACACACACACACATTCATATATATTTGGCTTGGTTTCTAGGGTTAATTTTGTGTTTATCATTGGAATACTTGTAAATCAATTTAACAAATTAGTAATGTATAGTAAGTCTAGAGATACGGTTGACAAGCCCTTCCTCATTTTTTTAGTCATTTGAATTATTAGGCAATCATGGTAGCATAATGAAATTAAGATTTTAACAAAAGAGAAAACCTAACAAATTTATTAGTTATTTAATTTCATTAAAACTAAACTATAACCAAAGGAGTACAAAAATAATTTAAGAGTAGCATTTAAAAAACAATCTACATAATTTAGAGACTATGTTGAAATAATTTAAGATTCAGGACAAAATAGTATAAACATAAAAACAAATACTGCCCTACTAATTGGCGGTCATCAAGGTTATCATAAGAAAATTACAGTGATCCTCTCTTATTAATTTTTCCAGTTCATGTTTCAAGTTGCTGCCCTTTTAGTCTATCAGAAGTAAAACAATCAGGTCACTGTAAAAAGTAAGAAGTGTCAATTTATTCCTAAACCCTCCATTTTTCTGATTCCAGTGTGCTTTTTAAACATGACTTTCTATTAGTTCATTTTATATTTATAATTTTAGCTTAATAAAAGTACTTGTGATTCTCCATACTACTTGACTCAGTATTTCTGCTTTATTTACTTTGCATATTCTGTTTACTCTGCTTTTTGTATCACTTACTTATCATTTCCAAAATCAATCCATGCTTCAAAACCCAGTTTAAATGTTAGCTTGCCTGTCACTCCATGCAGAAATATCAGCAATCTCCTTTGAGTCTGTTTAACGTTTTCATCCTTTATATCATAAATGTATTAGTTTCTACCTTGTATTATTACTTATGTGATAGCTTAATCTCTTTAGTTAGACTTCCTGTTCTTCACAAGCCTTACTTGTGTATGATGCATTTTTATTTTGTTAGCATGCTGGTTTTTATCATACAGTAGGTGATATACAAATATGTGTTGAATTAATGTAAACTAGGGATAAGATTTGTCAAAGGATATAGAGAAAAAATAGTAAATAACGACAGAAACAAGGAAAGGAGGAGGTTTTAATCATTTAAAAGCGAAGACAAGCTATCATAAAGAACACCTGATGATTGAGGATAGATTAAAATGATATAAAATTTTTCTTCACATGTTTTTCTAGGAGGATAAGGATAAATAAAACCCTAGAATTAATGGCATCCACTCAGGTGATTAGGAGTTCAGAACTGAAAATTGGAAACTGTTATACAAAATGATAAATTGTCATTATAAATGACCCCTGTGTCAGAGAACAAATGTGACTGGT
Organism: Piliocolobus tephrosceles; assembly: GCF_002776525.5. Taxonomy (NCBI): domain Eukaryota; kingdom Metazoa; phylum Chordata; class Mammalia; order Primates; family Cercopithecidae; genus Piliocolobus; species Piliocolobus tephrosceles. Next base: position 77,252,729 of record NC_045436.1, on the reverse strand, counting down.
ATAAATTAATAGAAATAATGACAGTTACTATAAAAGTTACTGTAAAATAAAATAGTAACACCAAAAAAATCCAATAATAGTTAATATTTACTGAGGGGTTACATACGAATATGTACATGCATGTGCACAAACATCTACACACACACTCAGAGGACTCTAATAGAGTAACTGTTCACAACCCAGTGACAGGACCTTGAAATTGTTATAGGTTGGTCTACTCCATGTTGGTGATTCCCTAATAATATCTCCAATCTGGCTGTAGTTTTGTCCCCAAACTCTGAAATTAATTATCCAACTGTCTGTTTGATATATCCATTTGAAGATGTCATTTGGAAAAGTGTCAGGTGTCTACTCATGATCAGTAAATATTTACTGAATCAAAAAATTAAAAGAATGATATTTGCAACCAAGTAGCATTTATTGTTGGGATGAAAGAAAATATTCCAATGTAACTAATTGCAATAGTAACTTAAATGATAACAACAATGTAATTATTTTAAAGAATGCTGCAAAACTGCTTCCAAAATTCAGGGACCTGTCCTAATAATAAGCTCAACTAAAATATGATTTGAGAGCACATTAAAACAATTTAAAGACTATATGGAAAATGTTCATAGCAAGCACAATAGTAAATGTTAAAACACTAATCTTATTTCCATTAAAATCTGGATGGAGACAGTGATATCCTCTTGAATCACTATCATTCAATTTTGTTTTAGAGATTTTAAACAATGTAATATGGAAAAATAATCAAATAAGCAGAAAAAATGTTAAAATGTGAGAGATGAATAACATGTATATGGCAAGAAGAAAAAAAGAAACGGTATTAAAACCATTAGCATTAGTAGGAGAATATTGCAGTCAGTGGAACAAGCTATATATTGAAAAATTTTTTTAACGTTAAAATAACAAATTAGGAAATTTTGATTATGAAAAAATAGGCATTATAATGTCCCAAATAAAACTAGATATATTAAGAAGTAAATTTACTAAGTTACTGGATACATATGAAGAAAACTATAGAAGTTTGTTTCAGGATACCAAATAAAACCTGCACATATATGGAAAACATGCCACGATGCTGTACAGGAACACTGAATATTATTCAAATATTTACCACATTATAAATTAAATACAATATATTAATTCATAAATTCATTGATTTAACAAATTTCCTAAGTGCCCACATGTCTTTGGCACTAGGTATACAGGCATGAGAGAGATGGACAAGATTTCTTCCTCCCAGAGCTTACATTCTAATGGTACAGAGAAAAAATAAACATATAAACAAGTTAACATTTTTGTTAAGGTAGTAGTAAGTGTTGTAAAGAAAAAGAAACCAAAATCACACAGGAATGAGCCTGATGGTGGTGGTTGGCTGGCCTTTTAGGTAAGCAGCCAGGGAAAGTCTCTGTGAAGAGGACCTTTCAGGAGAGGCATCTAAGCAGTCAGGGGTCATTCCAGGCAGCAGTCTGAAGAAAAAGCCTCTGTTCAACAAGATCAACAAGTGCAAAGCTCTGAGGTCAAAGTATTCATGGTATGTTAGGGGAGAGCAGAGCAATAGCAGTGAAGCAGTGTGAACAAGGGGGATAGTATGACAGGAGATGAATTTTACAGAATAATGAAAAGAAAACCTATGTAGGACCTGTACACACATACCAACCATATATATGCAATATGCAGTATACAATATTATATGGAATACAACATATATACTATATGGTACATACATAATACATACCTATTTTACATATATGTATATATGTGTTATATATAACATATATACATATATGTTAGAATAAGTGAAAACTTTTTATAAACATTGTATACAATATACATTGTAGTTAAAGAGTGATGATTTCTAAGAAATACCGAATATACAAATATGCAGTTCATTGTGAAGAAAGGGTAAATGACCTATAAACATAAGAAATTTAAATTATTTAGTAGAGAAATATTAATCAAAACAATTATATGCTGCTTTCAACAAAAGTTAGGCAAATTAAAGAATGAAAACATTAAGTGCTAAAGTATTTTTGGAAAAACTATTTATTTGCCTCCAGCAAAATCTATGTTTTAGAAACTATTCCTAATAATTAAATTATATATGAGGATCTATTTTCAAAGACGTTTATTCAATATTTTATAAACAACACCCTCTTATCCATAGGCAAGATTTGAATAAATTACAGTAGTATATTTTTAACAAAAATATGCTAATTGAATGAATAAATTAAGAGAATGAATTAATCCTATATGAATTAACTTGTAGAGAACCATATATATCACTAAGTAAACAAGCATATATAAAGAATTATATATACTACATAATGCCATATATTTATATAAGTTAAATCTCTATGTGTATATTTGTTTTAGCAAGAGAACAGTATGGGTGAACCCACACAAAAAGTTATTTGCTACCTGCTAGGTAAGAATTTTGTATTTGAGGAGAGTTAGTGGTTTATTAACTTTTAAAAATACAGCTCTGTGGGGTTTTTTTCTACTGGTTCCAGTGAGCATTCTTTTTTATAATTTTATAAAAATTCAATAAAACAAATTAAAAAGAAAGTACTGACATTAATATAGGCTTTTCTCTCTAAAAGTCATAAAGGATTCTGGCTAAACCTCCTCCTTCTCTGTAACCATCTTCCTTGTCCCTGATATATACCAAGGGATAGTACGGAAAATTTGCTGTTCATGCAAGCAATAAGTGAGTATATTGTAGAAAAATTTAAAATCATGTTCAAAGCCACTAAAAGTCAGTTGGAGTATTACCACCATGAGCTGGCAATTCTAAGCAATATTAGGGATAAAACCACCATCCCACAGGAATGCTTACTATCCGCCCCCCAACCTCCACAGTTACCACTTTTTCATGTTTTCATTTCAGCCATGATCGTTGTTTTAAAAATGGAATGGAAAGTGCAAGAAAGCCAACATTTTTACTGTCTTCTGGTCTTCTTTTGTTGTTGTTGTTGTTAACATATTTTGTTTTCTAGAGCAATTTTATGTTCACAGAAAAGTTGAACAAAATGTATGGAGAGTTCCCATAAACTCCAGTTCCCACAGACAACCGTTCAATCAACGTCCTAAACCATAGTAATACATTTGTTATAATCAATAAACCTACACTGAGACAACAACATTATCATCTAAAGTCCAAAGTTTACCTTAGGGTTCACTCTTGGTGTACATTCCATGGGTTTTGACAAATGTATAATGACATGTATCCACCATTGTTGTATAAAATAGTTTCAGTGATCAAAAAAACCCTCTGTTCTCCACCTCCTTCCTCCCTAACCTCTGGGACCAATGATCCTTTTATTGGCTCCATAGTTTTATCTTTTCCAGAATGCCATATAGGTTGAATCACATGCAGCCTTAACATTTGACTTCTTTCACTTAGTAACATGCATTTAGGGCTCCTCCATGCCTTTTCATGGCTTGATAGCCCATTTCATTTTCTTGCTGAATAGTATTCCATTATCTACATGTACCACAGTTAATAATTAGGTAATAAAATAATTAATAATTAGTTTATCTACTGAAAGACATCTTAGTTGCTTTCAAGTTTTGGCAATTATGAACAAAGCTGCTATAAACATCTGTGTGCAGGTTTTGTATGGATATATTTTCTTCCTGAGAGCAGGCCCTGCTAAGAACAGAATACTCTCACATGTTTCAAAATGGTTCCTTTTCCCCTTTCCCTGCTGAAAGCACTAGATGTTTCTCCAATATTCACTATGAGAACCAGAGCAAGCTCCTGGAGGTGAAACTCACCAAAGTTGGGGGATGCCCACAGACTGCGTCTCCCTGGAGTTTTCATCTCTTAGACTTGTCCACGCTGAGCCTCCAGCAATTCATCAATTACAGATTGTTCTACTGTAGTATTGGTTCCCACGGAAATTTCAGAATGAATTTCTGCCCTGCTAAGTTGCAGTTCTCTGTTTCTATTTATCTCTTCAATTTATCTCTTCAGTTTTCTGGGCAGTGGTTTGTCCTGTTACTTCAATTCTCTGATGAAACTAACAAGAGTTGTTGATTTTTTTTATTTTTCCAGTTGTTGTTAGGATGGAGGAGTGACTTATAAGCTTCTTACAAAGTACTATTTACATTCAACATACACATATATGTTCTCAAATAAATCAGCCTTCATGTGATTTTGTGTGATGTATATTTAAAACTAATTTGTGAATTTGAAAGAAAGAAAAAGACTTATTTACCATTGAGATGTACCTGCTGTGTAAAAATTTGTTTTTGAGTCATGTGAAACTGAAGGGATAGCATTACTCAGATAAATCTATAAACACTCAGAAAATGTTTTTTTCAAATTCCATTCATATTGTGTTTATAATATTAATCCTTAACTGATATAAACCTCTTCTTGGAATATTAAGTTTTATTTTTCCAAACATTAAAACATTGACTTAAAATGAATTTTGGAATGAGAAGACAATAGGATGAACACACAATTGCAGCTTTTCTGGGAGAAAGTTGAGTGCTGATCTTTTTTGCCACTTCTATTTAGTTCCTCCCCTAAGATGGTCCCTGAGGCACCTTTTCGGAATATCTATGGATCTCCAGAGAAGTATTTTGGTATTTTGCTGCAGATAAAATATATACCATATACAAGAATCACTTCAATTAAAGTATTCTAAGATTGTTTGCAAAACACTGAAATATTAGCAATAGCATTATTATTCTAATAATATGAATATGACTATTTTTATTGTTTCAACTAGAGATTGTGGTCAGGAGACATTTACTCAGATAACTGACACAGTTTAAACTCTGTGATAATCAATATATTGTATATGATATAATAATATGTAACAAATTTATAAAGATGCATGTTTCACCATAAATCAAGTACAGTAGCTCCACACCCCTTGTCTGTGGTTTCAGTTTCTGCAGTTTTAGTTACTTACCCACAGTAAACTGTGATCCAAATATACTAAGTGCTAAATTCCAAAAATAAATAGTAAGTTTTAAATTGCCATTCTGAGTAGTGTGGTGAAATCTCAGGTTGCCCTGCTCCATTCTGCCCAGGATCTCAATCATCCCTTTATCCAGTGTATCTAGCTGTATACACTACCTACCCATTAGTCACTGACATTGACATCGACACTGCTCCTAATACCCAACCATCGATGTTGTCATGGCTTGATAATCCAGGATCACCCAAAGCAGATGACCCTCAATCTGACATATCATCAGAAAGTCAATAGTAGCCTAGTGCTACAGTGCATTGCCTATGTCATTCACCTCACTTCACCTCATCACAATGCCTATGTCATTCACCTCACTTCATCTCATCACAATGCCTGTGTCAGTCATTCACCTCATTTCATCTCATCTCATTGCATTTTATCATCTCACATTATCACAAGAATTGTGAGTACAGTACAAAAAGATATATTGACGGAAAGAGAAAGACCACATTCATATAATTTTTATTATAATATTTTGTTATAATTGTTTTATTATTGTTAATTTCTTATTGTGCCTAATTTATGAGTTAAACTTTATCATAAGAATGTGTGTAACAACAACAACAACAACAACATAGTATATACAGTGTTTGATGTCATCCATGATTTCAGATATCCACTAGGGGTCTTGAAACATATTCCCTGAAGATGAAGGGGGACCACTATATATTAAACATTGAATGTTGTATAATATATTTTGAAAGGCAGTATAGTATATTTTAGGAAAAATATATACAGTACCAAATTCTTCCTTGCAAAATAATTTTTCGCCCCACACTATAACAACACAGAAAATGTTGAGTGAAAATCTTTGAAAATGTAGTACAAACCAGAAAGGCAAATGTGCCTCCAGTCTCAGTCTGTCAACTGTGTTTTAAAATCACCTGACTCTCATTAAGAGGATTCATCTATCTATTTCTCTAATCTCAATGCCTCCTTACTTTATTTTATTGTTAATTCTCTCTCTCCTGAGGGAGAAGGCTGGAATTAAAAATCAGAAAATAATTGTCCTGAATCTGACTTTCATTTTATTTTATAAGATGGAAATAAACATAAACCATCTACAATCATAGCTCATCATATGCAGTGGTTTCAGTAGGATTCATTGTTACAGAAGGATATTTTTTAGTCATGTAAATTTCTATTTCTTTATATACACATAGTTCCTGGAAATAAGACATGCTCAAATTAAAATCTCTTTAATTGTCTGTTCATTTGCTTACTGGTCCTTTATACTCTCTCCAATCATTCTCTCACTATGTCCTAACCTGCACATAAAACAAAACCTTTTTTTGGCACACATGCTCCCACTTGCCTTTTTGACTTCTTGACATGGAAATTTCTGCCTCTATGTTTTAGTTTCTGGGTCTGTGTCTTACTGTGGCATTTCTTCAGATTCCCTTTTTGGCTCTATGAGCTTCGTCTTTCTACTTGGTTTTGCTTAGGTCTCTGGTTTTTGTCTTCCTTGAGGTCTCGGGTCAGAAACAACTAATTTTATATCTCATGAATCTTAGATTCAAATGTACAACTGCCGCTCTCTTCCTTATCCTAGCATCCCTCAGACATATTATACTCAGAATGTCTAGAACCGAATCTTATATCTTCCTCTCTGATTCTGCGCTCTCACTGTACTTTCTCTGTTGGCAACATCCTACCAGTTGTATTTGGTTCCTTCTTCTACATTACTACCATTAATAATGGGGCAACCCAATGTTTCTGTCAAGCCGATCCTCAACATTTTCTTCCAGCTGTTACAGATTAGCTTGATCAATATTCCTTCATTTCTGGTTTTGGTTCATTTTATTCCAAAAAAAAGTAGAGAATGACTACAGTTATTTCAAATCCAAATTATTTAGCATGAACTCAGTTCTTTAATACATTAACATGCATTTTAAAAAAATTATAGATGTCATTGGGTTGTTATTTTAGAAAACTGAGCATTCCCTTTAGCCAATAAACAGGTGGATTTTAATAGCACTACCTGAATATCATGATGGCACATGTTTGCCTGAGTTTAAAACAAAATGCTTCCAGATATGTGAGAGTATTACCAACCTTTGTTTTTCTCATCCATATTTCATAGAAAAGTGACAGCTAATTCAATTGTATAGATCGGCATACTATAATATTTTGAAGGCAGTAAACTTTGGTTGTATGTGGTTTTTATTTTGGTTCTGTTGTAGTTTTTACATCTGTGTGGAAAGAGAAGCCAGATGGTCAAGGTGGGAGAGCTCGTGTTTCTTAGTTATCTGTGAGAAACCTTAAAGTAGCCTGACTAAATAAAACTGCCTTTCTCAGATATCTTTTTCTTCATTTTTCCCATTCCACTGCATAGGCCAAATCACTATGAGGCTATTTGACACATGGAAGAATTTTCTCTGACTAGGGGAAGGAAATAGGATTCATCTGAACTGGAAGGGAGTTGATTTGCTGTTCTATAGTGTTTATAGGGCATAGGAAAAATTTAATAGTCTAGGGATTCTATTTACCATGACCACCTTCAGAAAAGCTGCTCGGACTGGTTATTACCACTTTTAAGTACCTTTTCTTCTGAAAATCAAAGGTGCCAGATACAGAGCTTTATACGGTAGTGCATGCAATACATTTAGGAATGTGAGAAAGAAAATGGAATAAAGCACAAAAGAAGATGACTGATGCTTGTAGGGAGCTCTCATTTAGGTGACATCAGTTACAGTAATCTGTGCAATTAAGCTCATTTTCAGATAGCACAGAAGGCACTAGAGTTTTCCTTTCTTCTTGATGGTCAATCAGAAAAGAAAAGAATGTGCTTATTTTTGATTAAGTAAAAAAGAAACAAACTTGGTTGGGCATAGATATGGATTTTTAAAACCCAAAGAAGTAACTTTCCGTCATTGCTTTCAAAGACTAATAAAATGTAATACACAAGTTTGTCACTGTCACAAATTTTTGAAGAAACCATTACACTGGAAAAAAAGTTTGACAAATATTTTGTGTACTAACAGTCTCTTAGAGTCTTATAAAGTTTAATCTAGATATAGAAGCTTTTCTTTTAGTTTTTGTTGTTTAAACAAGAAATTAATGATGGAATGTTAAAGTATAATTTAATCACTGGATTAATCTTTATGAGGATATGTATCAAAATCTTTAAACATGCTAATGCCTCTCTTTTTCCTATCAACTTACTCTCTTAGAGATAATATAATGTTTATTCTCTACAGTCTATGTAGTATGCCACGTAAGTACCTTACCTAGGAGGAAATCCATTCTTAATGCAGTAGGTAGAGTCCTATGCCATCTTTTTTTTTAAAAAAAGGAAAAGCAGCTTTAAAAACTCTTATCAGCCATATTCTTACTCAAACTATGAGATGACTTATAGAGTTCCTGGCAGTGTTCCTTGCTCTCTATCTAATTCTTTTTCATTAGCCTACTCTGCGTTTGCATTTATTTCCTGATCCAATCAACAAAACAATCTAAACTTTTTAGCCTATTTGCCTACTTTCTCATAATGGTTTTTTCTCCATTTCCATTTTGAGTATAGTCAGTTAACAGACTGGTTTCTTTTTAATAGGTTTTAAAAATCACTTTATTATTAATATGCCTTGTGGTTCATATAACATGAATACTGTATGAATGTAAAATGAAATCTTGAGCTCATTATATATGTAATTTATTTTAAAGTTGAAAACTTCATTTGGTGAATCATCATCTGGTTATTCTGTTTTACTCTTGCCATTAGTATTGAATGATGATGCTTGGGATTTTTTTTCTATATGAATAAAGGAAGAAGAGTATTTGATTATGGTAATATATGATTAGGAATTTATATGCTTTTTACCCAATTTAAAATATTAAAATCATCAAATTAAAATCATATACTTTTAACATTTTAATTTATGAAATGATACACCTCTTGTATAGTTGCCATGAAAATGAAAAATGTTCGTTTTGTAAGGTTTTAAATATAATCAGATTTTGATTGTAATAATGTAAAGTAATGTCTGGTTAAGGCTTCACCAGAAGATAGGGTTAAATTCAGTGGCTATGCAATTCTTGTGACCTTTTTCAGGTACTGGAGATAACTTAGTCATTTTCCATTTCTCAGCTATAGTATTTCTTTTGAATGTTGTGAACTTTTTAAAAATGTCACTAAAATGTTAACTATTTTTTTTCTTCACACATTTCTCGGTTTTGACTATAGTAACTTGGGTACTAGAAAGTCTATTGCAAATATCTTTAACAAACTCTATAACTATTTCTCAACTTGTAGGTAATCCTATTTCACACTTGAATGCATGATATATGGCTTCCAATAATCTATGATCCAGTTTTCTGAAATGACATGGAGAAAGATCACTAGTTTCTTTTTCTAATATTCATTAATTTACCAACTTATTCAAATGGCTCATTTTTTTGTTCTTACATTTCTGCTATGTTTACTTACGTTTTAGATGATTTTGATAAACTCTGGGAAGGTGTGAATAATATAACCATAAACGATGGAAGAAACTCACAAAAGAAAAATGTAATAGACTTGGTCATCTAAAAAGTTAAAACTTTTATATGAAAAATAAACACTTAAAATCCACAGAAAGAAGTAGAAACAGGATATTAGTAAATACTACAGATAACTAACAAATGTTGATCAGTTGCTATGTCCCAAGCCCTCTTCTAAGAACTGCTCATTTCCATTAATGGAAAAGGAAGCTGAGTACCTAGCCCCATTCACAAAACTATTAAGAGGCAGTGCTTGACTCTAAATGTAGACAGTATAGTTCACGAAAACATACTCATCTTAACCATTATCACTAAAAGTTAAGTGATTAGGGCATATCTAGATATTCAGAAACAAAACTGATGCAGATATATCCTAACTTCTATTAATTACACATTCATTAAGGCTGTATAAACACAAACATTTCTATCTCAGACAAATAGACTCTGTGGCCTTGGTGCTACGAGTTAGATGTCGCTGGATATTTGGAACAGAAAAAATTCAAATGATGGGCTTGAGTAAATCATAGGTATGGATATACTCTTTACTACCTTTTGGTATTATAATACATAGATATAAAGGATTTATTTAAAACGCTGAAATCTTGTAAAAACAAGCACAAAACTTCTGTGTAGGGCTATTTTTGGTTTTGAACAAATTTTTCTTTCCTAAACTCTGAAAATGAGTTAACAACAACAACAACCACCACCAAAAAGTTACAAACCACTGTGAAGAAGAACAAACACATGTAAACAACAGGAGATTTAATATACTTGAGAACATTACAGTTGACCCTCTGTTTCTGTGGGTTCCTTATCCACAGATTTAACCAACCATGGATCAAAAATATTGGAGAAAAACACCAAAAAGTACAATTCAACAGAAAAAATAATACAAATAAAATATACAGTATAATAACTATTTATATAACATTCACATTGTATTAGGTATTATAAGTAATCTAGAGATGATTTAAAGTATATGAGAGGATGTGCATAGGTTATATGCTCATATGATGCCATTTTATATCAGGAACCTGAGCATCTGAGGATTTTGGTATCCACTGGGATTCCTGCAACCTAATCCCCTATGGATACAAGAGAAGACTGTACATGATAAAAGAATCTGATAAGAGATTATGAAATATATGATTAATATGATTAAACAAATGTTATAATAGAACACAGAATGAATAATCGGGAAAGCAAATATACACAAAGAACAGATATATTTTTCAAATATCCAAATAGACTTCTGGATTCAGCTGTAATATATAAAGGACTTGAAAGTCATCACTCTTGTCTTTACAATAAGAAAAATCTGGACAAAATGAAAAATAATGACTTCACTTGGACTCATCTAGAAACAAGTTGCAGTAACAGCCATGATTTTGAAATCCAAACAGAGACAAATAGAGATTGATACAGCAAATGAGATCAGGAGCTGAAGCCGTTGGATCCATCAACTGGGAGGAATAAGTACAATGGTAATTTTGACAAATTGCTGGAGGCTGATCCAGAACTAGCCTGGGAATTAGAAAGCTCCAGGCTTTCTAACCCACATATTCACGTGCTTCCTCTCTAGGCGCTCACCAACAAGTTCTTGTGGCGTGAATCCTGGAAAGGTTCATTCAAGGGAGAGAAGAGTAAGCATTATGAAGTAAGACTGTAACCTTTTCCAAAATAAAATTCTACTCTCTGCGGGAAAGAACTTAACCTACTACAATTCTGAAACTATTCCAGCTGAAGAAAACAGAGGCACAGAAAAAAATAATGACTTTTTTAAGGGTGCATGTGTTGAGTACTATAATTGAGTGGACATAAATATGCTCTTTTATGACTGTTGATATATACCTATGCAAGAATACATGTAGATTTCTTGCAAATATTCAGATAAATAATAATTCAGTTCACCCACTATCCCCACTATTATATGGTGACATGTACCAGGCAAGTACCAGTGATAGGGTAAATAAGCATGTAAAAATATAAGGAACATTTGGGAGGCCAAAGCAGGCAGATCACCTGAGGTCAGGAGTTGGAGACCAGCCTGGGAAACCTGTGTCTACTAAAAATACAAAAATTAGCCAGGCATGGTGGTGTGCACCTGTAATTCCAGCTACTTGGGAGGCTGAGGTAGGAGAATCGCTTAAACCCAGGAGGAAGAGGTTTTAGTGAGCCAAGATCACACCACTGCACTCCAGCCTGGGTGACAGAACTGAGTGAATTGCTGGTGAGGATGAAGAACAACACTGACTGTAACAGAATTAATTCCAGAATGAACAGTGGCACCACTACTAGTTTGGAAGATAGTTTGGCATCTTCCAAAATATTAAGTCATCTCTAGATTACTTATAATACCTAATGCAATGTAAATGCTATGTAAGTAGTTGTTATACTGCATAATTTTATTTGTGTCATTTTTTACTGTTGTATTGTATTTTTATGTTTTTCCCCCACATATTTCACAAACTTTGTATAAAATTTCTTACAGAGCTAAATATATCTTTACTGTATAGTCCAATGGCTGTGTTCTTAGGTGTTTACCTAACTGACTAGAAAACTCATGTCCATATAAAAATCTTCATGCAAATATTTACAAAACTTTATGCAAAATTGCCATAGACTTGAAGAAACCAACATGTTTTTCAGTAGGTGAATGGAAAATCAAATTTTGGTACATCTGTGTAATGGAATACTACACAGCAATAGAAAGGAGTGCGGTATAAAGTCACACAAAGACCTGATCTACTAAATGTAATATGGTATCAAGATGGGATCTCAGAATAGAAAAAGAACATTAGATGAATACTAAGGAAATCTGAAAAAAACACATGGTGTTACTAAACAGTAATGTATCAATATTGATTCATTAGTGATAACAAGTATATCATACTAATGTAAGATAAGATAATAACAATAGGAGAGGCCAAGTGTAGTGGCTCATGCCTATAATCCTACCACTTTGGGAGGCCAAGGCAGGCAAATCACCTGAGGTCAGGAGTTCAAAACCAGCTTGGCCAACATGGTAAAACGCCATCTTTACTGAAAATACAAAAATTAGCCAGGCATGGTGGCACACACCTGTAATCCCAGCTAATTGGGAGGCTGATGCAGGAGAATCACTTGGACCTGAAAGGAAGGCGTTGCAGTGAGTTGAGATCACACCATTGCACTCCACCCTAAGGGGCAAGAGTGAAACTACTTCTCAAAAACAAAAAACAAAAAAAAACAAAAAACAAAAAGCAAACAACAAAAACACAATACAAGAAAGTGGTATGATATATACAGAAACTCTCTAATATCCTTGCTACTACTTTTCTATAAACCTAAAGCTATACCTAAATAAAATGTTTATTAAAAGCTAATAAAACATCTTGAATTTATATATAAACATGTACATAAATTCAGTTAAATAAAAAAAGTATAGTAACTGGGCACAACTGAGCAAAGAAGTAAAGGTAAATGTGAGGTATCAGTTACAGTACAATTCAAAAAGATAAAGAGATGAAAAATGTAAAAGACTGCTTGAAAGCTGGATAATATTTCAGAAGAGCAAAGGTAACAAAAATAAAACATGAAAAAATTATAATTTACCACATTTGCATATAGAATAATGGTGAAAAATTATGTGATCATCTTAATATATTCAGAAATAAAAGGATAAAATGTATGCTCATTGTAAACAACTATTAACAAAGAAATATAAGGAAATATATAATCAGATAAAGACATTTTAAAAAATCATAATGGTGAATTATTGAAAGCTTTTTCTGCCTATGACTGGGAAGTCAACAGGAATGCTAGTTATAACCACTGATATTCAATTCTATACTGGAGGTCTTCGTCCATACAATAAGGATGAAATAAAATTGCAAACATCTGCTGATAACACATTTTGAAATTTAAGAGTCCAAAATAATCTGCAGGTATGCTATATGAAAATAAATGAGTTTAGAACAGTCAGTGAACAGAAATAAATTAAAATTTATAGCTATCAGCAACAAATTATTGGAAAATAAAAATTAAAAATGTCATGCCAATGATATAATAAAAATACCAAAAATCTAACAAAAGATGCACAAGACCTCTAAACTGACAACTACAAAAAATCATTGACAAAAACTAGGAATTACATAAATAAATAGAAGAAGGTATTATGATTATACATTCAATATTTTATGGATAATAGTTTTTCAAAAATTAACCTTTAAATAAATTCAATGTAATCCCAATTAAAAATCTCAGCAGATTGTATGTGTGTGAGAAAATTGACATGCTGGTGTAAAAATGTATATGAAAATTTATATAGAATTTGATCATGAAAGCAATTATAAATAAGAAAATAGCCTAGAGGATTTACATACCAAATATTAAGATTTATATAAAACTACTTTAAGTTAGGTAATATGACATTAACATAAAAATAAAGAGACAAATGAGAGAGAAGAGCACAAGTAACAAATAGAACCATAGATATGTAGGACAATGGAAAGTTGGTCTTATCAATAACCAGTGCTTATTCAACTGGGTTTCCATATGGGATAAAAAGAATCTTGAGTGCTATCTTATACTACATATAAAATTGATTCCAGATGTATTGTTGATCTAAGAATGAAAAAAAATCAAGATTCTAGAAAAGAAGAAGTAGGAGACTATCTTCGTGAGGTTGTTAGTCAGATACTTCAAGAGGACATAAAAAATGCTAACTAATAATACAAAGATGATATATTGGATGACATTAAAGAACATCTATTGATTAAAAGATACCATTAAAATGAATGGAAGAGCATGACACAGAGAAGAGTGAAGATATCTAATTACAGATATCTAGAAATGAATCTAGAAATGAACTTCTAAAAATAGATTTAAAAGAGGCAGACAGTCAATAAAAATGGACAAAGACTTGAACAGACACATTAATAAGAAAGGAGGATATGCAAATGGTGAGTCAACATATGAAAACATTCTCAACTTCATTATAAGTGATAAATTAAAACTACAGTGTCTTTGTTAGTCAGTTTGGGCTGCTGTAACAGAATATCAAAGACTGGGTGGATTATAAACAACAGAATTCTTTTTCTCTCACAGTTTTGGAGGCTGGAAATCTGAGATCACCATGCCAGCGTGGTTGGGTTCTGGTAAGGGCCCTCTTCTGGGTTGTAGACTTCTTGTGTTCTCACATGATGAAAAGAAGGCTAGCTAGCCCTCTGGCCTTTTCATGTAAGGACACTTATCCCACTCCTGAGGGCTCGACCTTCATGATCTAATTACCTCCCAAAGTCACCACCTCCTAATAACATCAGATTGCAAGAGGTAGGATTTCAACATATGAATTTTGGGTGAAGCACAAACATTCTGCCCATAGCAGTGTTATACTACTTTATTCCCGTTAGCATGGCTAAAATGTAGAGAGAGAGAGAGGGAGAGAACGAACCAAATGTTGGAAAAGATGTGGAGAAAAAGGAAACTCTCATATGCTTTACTTGGTAGATTCTGTAAAACTAAATATATGAATAATTTATGACCCAACAGTTACTCTTTTGGGTATATAACAAAATGGAATGTGTAGATATGTGCACCAAAAGGCATGTGCAATGATGGATAGAAGCACTATTTTTAATAGCTAGAATTGGAAACAACCCAGAAAAGGTCATCAGAAGTAGAGTGGATAAAATACATTGTGGTGTATTTATAAAATGGAATGAAGAGGAGAACTGAGCATGAATGTTATATGCAACCACACGGATCCATATTAAAAGCATAATGTTGAATGAACGAAACCAGACTCGAGGAAATTCTCTATATGATTCCATTTATCTAAAGTTCAATATATTAGGCAATGGTGATCTAATAATAATAAGTTTCTTGCGGCTGTTGCAGGCTCAAGAGTGCATATGGGGAGTTGTGACTGGGTGTGGGAACGTAAGAGCGTTTTGGAGGACTGGTGATATTTTGTTTTTGATTGGGTGCTGGTTACATAGCAGTGTTCATTTTTTGAAAATTCATTAAATTGTAATTGCTTGTGCAATTTTCTATATGTATGTTATGCTTTTAATAAATATTTACTTGAAGAAATACATGAAGAATAGTTTAAGAAGGTTAAACATGCCTAATAGCAGTACCAAGTAAAAACAGAAGAAAATGGAGAAGAGATGCACAAAATAATCTTAGCTGAGATTGTCCAGAAATAAGCGAAGACCTAAAGTCTCCAGAATTACAAAAAAAAAAGGAAAATAATTCAAGTGTCTATGTCAAGAATAGATCTAAGTACTATATAACCAATAGACACAAACAGCTTCTGGGAAGCTAGATAAGAAGCAAGGCAAAATACACAATAAAATATATAATATACATATTGTAATAAATAGAAAAAATTAAAGCAGAGAAGGAAACTATCACATGTTAGGTCTGAGGAACAATGTTGAAATATTAAATGGGGCTTCCAGGGAAAACCCTACTGAGTATAAAGGGACATAATATAGGGGTGCAGATACAGGAAAGTGGGTCGATGTAGTGGCGGGGCTTGATGGAAGAAGAGAAAGTGCAACTTCCTTCTATAGGCATTGTAGCTAATTCTCTATAGTTAAACCATAATTCAATTACTAATTACCTGATTGTGAGGTGAATGCCCTGGTGTTATATAAAGACTCTGTAGAGCATTCGTAACTGAAGCATAATGTTGCTTCCACTATCATTCTCTAATTATCTGAAAGAGTGAAATATCAAAGAAACATAACAAGACTGACAGACAGGAAACAGAACGTGCTTGTCTCTAGTATGTGTGGATAGAGTTTATGCAAATAAACTCAGTGATTAGAAGGACCCAATCAACACAGTAATATAGATTTTATAAAACTCGAAGTGAAAAATAAATCTGAAGCCATATAAAGTAGAAACTGACATTGTTCAAAAGAAGCATCCTTTGAAGTGCATTATACTGGATTGAGTAGAGGACTTTGGTTTCTAGGGAAGATGAATTGTAACCAGAATATTAGCTAAAGAGAAGATGAACACTTGAATGTCTAGAAAAGTGACTTCGTGTTTAGAGTTTAAATTTTGTTTCAACATTTATTTCGAAAAATTCAAATGTTGAAACACTAATTGTTAATATATTGTATCATTTGCACTCTTCCTCTCTGCCTCTTTGTGTGGGTCTCTCTCTCTCTCTCTCTCTCTCAGTCTCACACACTGATACACACATATTTATAAATTATTATTGTTGGAGAATATATTCTTAGGAGATTATATATCGTGTAGCAGTTTGAATCTAGCAGATATCTTTTACCTTCAAATACTTTACCATGTATCTCCTAACAATGAAGATAATCTTCCTATATAACCACAAAAAAATGTTCAAATTCAGGAAATGTTTTATTGTTACAATATTATTATCTAGAATATAGTCTTTATTTTAAATTGTCCTGATGATATTCTACACCCAGAATCATCCACTGAATTTAGCTATCATGTTCCTTTAATATCCTTTAATCTAGAACAATTGCTCAGTCTTTCTTTGTCTTTCAGGGACATCAACCTTTTTGAATCTATTTGGTAGGATTAGTTTCAGTATTCGTTGATTCTCTGTCCTAACATGTGTGTGTCTAATCAGAACTACAAAAGTTAACTGGTCATTATCCTCTCATCCTTCTTTGACAGGGAACAAATGTAATTTTTTTTTTTTTAAATTTCCCATTGTGCTTTGAAAAGGCATTAATCACTCCAGGGGAAAAATATATTTAGTTGCTATTCTATCAAACATATGAATTAAAACACTTTAATAACCTCTTGTGACTGAAACGTTTTAAGCAATGTGTTTTTCTGTACATAATTAATATATACTATATATTTATAATTTCAGTGAGAATTATAAACCATGGAAAATTAGAATATATTCATTTTGCCTTTCATTTCATTATGAGTTTGAGAAAGAAAACATACAGCTTTTTAAACATGGTATTGATTTTACCTCAATTATAATTCATATTTCAAACTCATTCATCATAATTTCAATGAAATGACGAATGAATTGTTCTTTAGTTCATATTAATTTTAAACCAATTTTGCATCCATAGAACACAGAATATAAAAATTCTAAGTGGACATTAGGCTACTCTTTGCTGCAGACAAGTACTTTCAGATACTTTTGTATTCTGAAAGCTACAATTTGAACATGGTTTCAATGCAGATCAAATACACTTAGGGCCCATCTCGTATTCATTCCTATTTTCAGGTGAAAAATGCTTTGAATACAAAATAACTGTTTTCATCTCTCTAGTAAGAATGCTAGTCTTTTTACTTCTCCCACTTGCACATGATTTAAAAGAAAGTAAGTTATTTGTTTTTCTAAGACCACCAGAGCAGGCACAAAAGAACCAGCGGGTAGCCAAGTGTAGGAGCAAAACTGCAAGTTTATTTTGGTCACCTAAGGTGTGGGGAAGAGGTCTGTCAGCCTCAGGCAAAGAAGGCCGGCAGAGTCCCCCGGTGGGGCTCTCTGAGGGAGTTCCGGCAGTCCCGGCAGTCCCCACATACCGACGGGAGTGGGGCTGAGAAGTCCCCGTGGGACCCTGGCCAAGAGCCGCTTTTCTAGGAGTGGGAGGGCAATAGGCGGGCACGGCCGGGTCCGGGACGTTCCACAGGTGCGACCAGGTAAATCTTGGTCTCTTCGGATTGACGTCACCTGGCGCATGCCCAGTTGATCTGCACCTTCCCTGGCGCCGGCTGCATTTTCGCCGGGCGCGGGAAGAGTTGGTGGTGAAGAAGAACCCGGAAGTGCACCATCTTGCCTCCGTTAGTCCAAACAGTAAGTTGTTAATTGGAAAATGTTTTTGCACAGTTATGAACCTCTGATTATGTGCTGTCATCCATTTCACTTTATTTTTTTCACCTAACAGTGTAATGAGTGTTAAAGTTTAGTTCTTTCATCATTAGCACCTCTTCATCGTGGTTATTTAAGCCATTAATTTTTTCTCTATGTTTCTTTTAACATCACTCCATTCCTCAAATGCTCTGCAGTTTAAAATTTCATGCTTAAGTTCCAGATTTTTAGTCTTTTCCAAACCCAAGCTGTCTCTTCATATACTTATCATTCTACTTCCACGTATTATTTGCAGCAGTGGTGATTTTAACCCTTTATTTTTTGTTGCAAACTGTAAAAAGACAAACTTAGGCACCTTAAAATGTTAGAGGTTTTTTTGTTGTTTGTTGTTTGTTTGTTTTGAGCAAACAGTGATACGGGACTTGAAGAGCACCAGACCAGAAGTGGTTCAGTACTCCACCTAGGGAGTGTGAGGTGAAAACTTATATAAGATGTTCATGGAAGCAAGACAATGAAAATATTTGCTTGGCTAAAGGGGAATGTTCCTAGTTAAATGTTAGTTGGTGGCTTATGCCTAGTTAAGCTTCAGTCTTGTTTCACTGTTTACACTGAGTTGGGTTTGGTTTGATTACATAGGCACTGGAGTTGCCTCAGCATAATGGCCTCCTAATTATTTTTAAGTTTTGGCAATTATGAACAAGATACCTGTAAGCATTCATGTGCAGGATTTTGAGTAGACATAAGTGTTCATTTCATCTGGTTAAATAACAAAGAATGTGATCACTGGATCATATGGAAAGAATATGTTTAGTTTTGTTAAAATACTGACAAAATACTTTCCACAGTGGCTGTGCCATTTTGTATTCCCACCAGCAAGGAACAAGAGTACTTTTGCTTTTCGTCCTCACCACTATTTGGTATTGTCAGTGTTTTGCTCTTTGATGATTCTAATAGGTAGGTAGTGGTATCCCATTGTTAATCTTCTTTGGCAAGTTATCTATTCAGGTATTTTACTCATCTTTTTTTTTGGATGGAGTCTTGCTCTGTCACCCAGGCTGGAGTGCAGTGGTGTGATCTTGGCTCACTGCAAGCTCCAACTCCCAGGTTCATGCCATTCTCCTGCCTCAGCCTCCCCAGTAGCTGGGACCACAGGTGCCCGCCACCACACCTGGCTAATTTTTTGTATTTTTTAGTAGAGACAAGGTTTCATCATGTTAGCCAGGATGGTCCCGATCTCCTGACCTTGTGATCCACCTGCCTTGGCCTCCCAAAGTGCTAGGATTACAGGTGTGAGCCACCACGCCCGGCCCTGTCTTTTATTTTCTTATTGTTTAGTTTTAAGACTTCTTCATATATTTTATATAACATTCCTTTATCAGTAATATGGTTTGCCTCTGTGTTCCTACCCAAATCTCCTGATGAATTACGATCTTCTGCATTGGAGGAGGGGCTTGGTGCTTGGTGGGAGGTAATTGAATCACAGGGAAAGGTTTCCCCCTTGCTGTTCTCATGATAGTGAGTGAATTCTCATCTGGTTTTTCAAAAGTGTGTGGCACTTTCCCTCTTTGCTCTCTCTCTCTCTTCCCTACCTGCTGGCCATGTGAAAATGTGCTTGCTTCCCTTTTGCTTTCCACCATGATTGTAAGTTTCCTGAGGCCTCCCAGCCATGCTTCCTGTACAGCCTGTGGAAATCTGTGCCAGTTAAACCTCTTTTCTTTATAAATTACCCAGTCTTGGGTAGTTTTTTATAGCAATGTGAGAACAGACTAATATAATTAAATATGTCTTTTACAAATATTTTCTTGGAGTCTGTAGCTAGTCTTCTCATTTTCTTGACAGTGTCTTTTGCAGAACAAAAGTTTTAATTTTAGTGAAATACAGTTTGCTTTTTCATGGACCATGCCTTTGGTATTGTTGTATGTAAAATGTTGACATGGGAAACATTCCTTTGTTCCCCTTGCAGGGTGTGCAACAGGGGGAGTGGCTCACTTCTTCAGTGCCCCACTGATCAAACCTCTGGGAGGAGAATGTAGATGGGCAGTTTGTGGGGCTCCAACTGCATGGCAGTGTCTAGGGGGGAATGCTTAAAGCTCCTGAAGCCTCAGTGGGCATGTGTTACAGTGTACCCTTTCAGTTTAGCCATCCATACGTGGCTTGTGTCTATAAGCTCAATTAGACCCTCTGCCTCACTGCAAGGACAGAGGGCTTTCTGTATCCTGGGCTTCTTGCCTTGGTGTACTGAAGAATTATATCACGTGTGAGCTTGGAGAATGAATGTAAGGTTTTATTGTGTGGAAGTAGTTCTCAGCAGATGGGAGAGCCAGAAGGGGATGTAGTGTGAAGGTGGTTTTGCCCCCGGAGTTAGGCTGCTCAGCAGCCAGGCTCTCCTCTGACTTCCCCGGCAAACTCCATGTTGTTCCATTTGTGGATGGCCTGCCAATATCTGCTGATGTCTGCTGGTGTGTTCCTGTTGACATCCAGCTGCTTGTGTCTCCTCCCACTAGGGCCTCGGGGTTTTTATAGGCACAGGATGGAGGCATGGCGGGCCCAGGGTGGTCTTGGAAAATTCAACATTTGGGCACAAAAACAAATGCCTGTCCTTACCTAGGTCTGTGGGGAGAGCCCTAACCTGCCCTTCTCTTCCCAGCCCTTCCCTGCCCCACTCCTGTATCAATGTCATTGCCAAACACAAAGTCATCTAGATTTTCTTTTGTGTCATGTCCTAGGAGTTTTCTGTTTTTGCATTTTACACAGAGGTCTGTGATCTCTTTTGAGCTAATTTTTGTGAAGGTTGTAAGATCTGTGTCCAGATTTTTTTTTCTATCGATCTGTTTCTTTTTTCCACCAATAAAATACTGTCTTGATAACTGCAGCTTTATAGTAAGACTTGAAGTGCTGTAGTAGGCATATTTTCTATAGTAAACAGTAGGCATATTTTAGAACCAAATATACCAGCTTTATATGTTTGTCACAGCATTCTATTTTTTCTATATTAGGCATAATTTCTACAACATCGTGAGGAATTCTTTCTAGACATTTTGAAAGCTTTATTGACTTTCTTTTTTTTTTTTTTTGAGACAGTCTCGTTCTGTCACCCAGGCTGGAGTGCAGTGGCCGGATCTCAGCTCACTGCAAGCTCCGCCTCCCGGGTTCACGCCATTCTCCTGCCTCAGCCTCCCGAGTAGCTGGGACTACAGGCACCCGCCACCTTGCCCGGCTAGTTTTTTGTATTTTTTCTTTTTTTTTAGTAGAGACGGGGTTTCACTGTGTTAGCCAGGATGGTCTCGATCTCCTGACCTTGTGATCCGCCTGTCTCGGCCTCCCAAAGTGCTGGGATTACAAGCTTGAGCCACCGCACCCGGCCTGACTTTCTTATTATATAAAACAACAGTATAAATATCATCTCAGATACTTCTTTGTATATAGTCAGGATATATTCCTAAGACAAAATTCTAGGCATGATATTCATTTGTATTTTCTTTTAGTTATTCTAATATTCCAGATTTTTAAACATTTAAACATGTAACTTTGCATGGGCACATAACATGAGGATATACTGTATATTTATTTTTACAAATGCAAAACTGATAATTCCAGTACTGGCAAATTTTGAATCCCTTTTCTGTTGATTAAAATGCCAGCTTATACACTAAATGTCTATTTTAAGCCTGGCAAGCTTCTTTTTCATTAAATTTACCACTTGTTTTTAAGCTTAAGCCATGTTGTTTTAAATACTATATATTTATATTGTTTTATAATGTGTGGTACTATCTCAGTTTTCTAAATCTTTCTAAGAACGATCTTCAATTTAGTCTCCTTCAGGTCTAGGAGCCTTTGGGGAAGAGTATAGGGAGAATGGCTGCAGGGAATAACTTAGGAAGAGTTACATTTCTTTCCTCTGCTCTACCTAAAGCCTGATCCCTCCACCTCTCTTCTACTTCTGTAGTGCCCAAATTCGGACATCCTAGTATCTCCTTTTGGTCTGATTTCTATGTCTGAAACAAAGTTGACTATGCTTACTTCTAAGTTTGTGCCGAGCATGGTGCCAGGACTGAAACCTGGGACCTCTCAATACTACTCGGACTCCAGTATATTATTCTCAATGATGCCACACTAATTCCTCATTTTGAGAGAATGGCAAACTTTGAACTTCCTGAAGTCAATATTTTTTCTTGGAAGTTATTTGGGGATGGGAAACAGAAGGCCTGAATTCACTCTCTTACCCTCCCTTCAGTCCATTGCTGTCCCTGTTATGTCAAGCAGTAATTCTTTGAAAATTTCAACACATCAGTATCCTATTGTCACAGGATCTTTGAAGTCTTGCTTTTCTGACCCGAGACCTCTGGCTGGTGGTGCCTTTGCCTGAGTTTTTCTCAGGCTCGCTGGGCTGGTTCTGCCCACTCAGCCTGGCAGGCTGTGCTCAGCTCACTCTACTGGCCTGGATCCCATGCCTGCCAAGGAAGAGTCAGGCGTGGAGCAGCAAAGGGTGTGTGAGCAAGTGTGGGCTCCAGATACTGCGCAGTCAGACATGCTGGCTGCTGTAGCGGGGCGGGCAGCTCCAGTGCCAACATGGGTGTCAGCTCTCTGTGAGGCTGCAGCTGGATCAGGAGTACCACAAGCAGCTTCCCCTGCTGGCTCCAGGACAGGCAGTGGCACCTGGGAGCTTGGAGATGCCAGGCACTGCAGGACTCCAAAGAGGGAGTCACAGCTCTGACTCAGGGATCTCCCAAGTCTGGGATCCCTGAAGGGTCGCAGCTCTTCTCTCCTCCTCTTTGTCCACAAAGTGGTGAGCAAGTGCATGTTTCAGCCCTGTTTGTGTTCTAGCTCTTTTAACTCCACCATTTAGTGGGTACTGAGTTCTTGCTCTGTGACCAGGAAGAATGAGGTACACAGACAAGTGGAGGATGAACAAGATGAAGAGAAGTTTTATTGAGCAATAGAACAGCTTGCAGGAGACCCACAGGGGGTAGCTCCTTTCCACAGCCAGGGTGTTTTGATGAGTGTTCAGCTCCTATAGCAGAGAGAAGACCCTGGATTGGGAGGCTCCTCTCTGCAGGCAGGTCATCCCATTGCCTTCCCAACTCTCAGCAGAGAGGAGACCCTGGAGTGGGTTGCTTCTCTCTGCAGCTGGTAGTCCTGATGACTCTGCAGGTCTCTGAAGCTCTCAGCAGATAGGAGGCCCTAGAGTGGGTAGCTCCTCTCCGCTGTTGGTCATCTTGACATCTGCTTCTATCAATAATAAGGGTTGCTCTTCTCTGCAGTTGGTTGTCCAGTTATCTGCTTATGTCTGGCTGAGTCTAGGGCTTTTATGGGCCTCAGAGGGAAGGCAGTACATGCCAGTTTGTCTATGGGCAGCCATGGGCAGGCCCAGAAAAGGCACCACAAGTTCCCACTCTGGTTTGTGGGACTGGCAGCCTGACCCAGCCTTCAGGCTATTCCTGGCATAAAAAAGGTGAGGCCTCTGTGGAGACCTGCCCCATTCCACCCAGGAATCTGTCTGCCTCCAGCTGTCCTTCATGGCGCCCAGGCTCCACCTGACTTGCTCCAAAATTGGAGAAGGTGCAGAGAGCAGGGAGAAGCCAGGCAGCAGGAGCAGGCCTTCTAAGCCTGTGAGGGCATGAGGGTCTTCCTGGGTCCCCAAGTGTGTAGGGATGCATGAGTCTGCAGCCAGGGTTTGGGCAGCTACAGCTGCATCTGTGCCTAGAGGTGGTGGGGCTCTTGCCTGCTCTATGGAGTGGGAGACCTGGCTCTGCAGCTGCAGTTTGGGTAGCTACAGTGGCACCCAGGGAGCTTCTGCCTCAACTTAGAAGTAAGCATAGTAATCAACTTAGTGGGGGTAGGGCTCCCACTTGTCCCCAGCTCCTGCAGGCTCCACGGAGTATGCAGCCCTGGCCGCACCTTCCTGCTGCAGCCTGCCTGATGGCAGCCTCAGGCTGTCTGGAGCAGCTGCTGCCATCACTATCTCTGTTCTTCAACCTTAACACATGATTTTCTCTAATTGTATATTTTATTAGTAGTTTCCATGGGAATTTGAGTAGGAAGAATTCTTGATGGCCGTAATAGAGAATAACAGTATCAGATGGAGAGTCTCTCAATTCCACTACATTTTATTCATAATTTATATCTATATCTGGATTTGTCTTATAATCCTTCGCAACTCTTGGAATAAATCATTCCTTTTCACTAATTCTGATACCTCCATATATACTCTAGATCTTATTTCCTTCTGTATTTTCTGGCACATTTCACTATCAGTTATTTCTCTCTCAAGTACAAGGTAATCCCTGTTGTCTTTTAGTTTCTAATATTTTCTGTTAACAAAAGAAAAATAAAATTATAAGAAAGATCTCTATTTCCTATTTTTGAAACTAAACTTCTTAAAATGAAGTTTGTTGCTGTTCTACCTCCTCCCTTCCCCTCCCTTCACCTCCCCTCCCCTCCGCTCCCCTCCCTTCTCCTCTCCTCTCCTTTTCCCTTCACTTCTCAATATTCTCCAGTATGGATTATATGCATTTTAATTTACCTCAACTAAATTAATTAATATCCATTTCTCTTAATATAATGGGCATATTTCTGTCACTTCAGTTTTCAGTAGTACTGAAATCTTAAAACCAGACAGATACACTCACTTCTCTTGGCTTTCCTAACATACCACTGTCTGATGTTCTGATCTCTTTTATAGGCTCCTACCCCATATCTGGGTATGAATTTGAGAGTTCATAAAATCTTGAACCTTGGTCTTTTTCTCATTCTATAATCTCTCAGTAGTCTATTTGTAGATAACCTGCACATTTTCATTTTTTACCCATACTTCCCCCTCTGAACATTGGTCTATAATGTCTTTCCTGCCTCCAGAAGGTAATTCTAACCTGAAAAACATCTTGATGAGTAACTCTTACTTAAAAATATGTATATAAATAAATATTAATAATTCCCTTTGAAATTAGTAGTACACAATTATTTTAGTAGTTAAATAAGTGCATGTAGGATATTTAATATTTATATAATAAAAACATTAATGTAAAATACAATAATAAGTGATTTTCCAAAAGCAATAATCTCTTACCAACTTTGTAATAAACTTTAATGGCCTCTCATTACTTTTGTCATCACCAGAATCCTTAACATGCCCTACACAGGTCTATGGCACCATCCCTCATGAGGCCTACCATGCTCCGTGCCACTCTAGGCTTATTAGCGTTCTTTCAGTTACTACAACATGCTACAGGATCTTTGCCTGTGTTGATCTCTGAGTCTGGAGTGCCTCCCCAACCCTATTCCCCACCATTGCCTGATTAAGTCTTGTATTTACTTCAGATTTCAATTCAATTGTCATGTCCTTAATGAACCCTCTGATCTCCTTTACTTGGTCCATTCTTCTTCTTTTGTCTCTATGTACCTCTTCTTGGGAGTTCTTATCAATGTTTGATTTTATAGGCATTTTATGATTATCTCATTATTGGTAATAGATTTTATGAGACCTGGGATTATGTATTTTTGGCTGATAATTTTATTAGATTTTTGTACAGTGCCTGATATATAATAGGCACTTGATATTCACTCATGGAATAAATAAGAGGAGGAGGGAATAAGTGGAAGTTTCCCAGTTTTCCTTCTATAAATCATGAAATATTTTGGATTATGACTAAAGCTTGGGGGTAATTTTATGAATGTTGATTTTTTCTTTTGTATTATTTTTCTAAGTGATTTGACTTATCTGTATATTTCTCTTTAGTTCCATAGTTATTTGATAGGCTCTTTTTAGATTTTTTTAATGATTGAGGGACTACCTCACAAACTTTTTTCAGTTCCAATTTTATATTTTTTCTGAAACTTATTTTTGTTCATATTATAAATAAGTATTGGTGACTTTTTACAATATAGCTTCAAATTAATACTACTTTCCTTTAGGATATGTTGTTTGCATTGGAATTGTGTTTCTGTTTGTTTATTCTATTAAAAGAAGGCATCTATGCAAAACCAAAACTTCCCAACAGTAGGACATGTGGATTGCCCTGGCTCTGCGCTCTCACCCTGATCATGGAAATACTGTTCCTTTTAATTTTATCCTAATGATATGCTCAAATAATCTACCTCAATGAACTTTTACTGTCTTTACAGACTGCTGGACTGAGGGCAAATTCTAACTGCCCTGTTTACCACTTCCCTAATTATAGGAATAAAAGTTTATTTTTAACTAATTTGATGTAAATATTTACTCATTGGGAGACATTACACAAGATGATGATGAGGAGGAGGATGATAATAGTAATAGACACATATGGTTTTGATAGGCCATGCTTTATACATTAACTCATTTAATCCTCATAAAAATATCATATTATTTTAGCATCTTCACTTTCCAAGTGCAAAGACCAAAGCACCTAGCAGGGTATGGTGGTGCATACTTGTAGTCCCAGCCACTTGAGTGGCAGAGGTGGGAGGATCCCAGGCTTGAGCCTGGGAGGCTGAGGCTGCAGTGAGCTGAGATTGAGCCACTGCACTCCAGCCTGGGCAACAGAGTGAGACCCTGTCTCAAGAAAAACAACAACAACTACAAAACCAAAGCACAGAGATAGTAAGTTGCTTAAGAACACACAGAAAGCAGATAGCAGGAGTGGGGTTTCAACCAATGAAAGGCTCATGCTTTTAACCACTAAGCTATATTGCCTTTTCAAGATAAAGGACTACTTTCCATACTTTAACTCGATTATTATAACCCCTAAACCTATATAAAATAGATCACTTTGACTCCATTTGAAAAGTGCGGGAACCTAAGTTCAGAAAGGGGAGGTAACATTTTGAAGTCCAGACATTGAAAATGTCCAAGTCAAAATTTCTACTGAGATATATGAATTATCTTTCCACATGAAGCTGACTTTAAACCTGTAACTCTCATTCTATTACATGAAGACAGGCAATGAAAAACTATAAATCTAAGAATGCAGTATTCTCAACTTGTACTTACTAACCATGCATCTCAATTTCTAACTTTTTAATATATCCTATTATATGACGTTCTTGTGGAGGAGAAGATAAAAAAAAAAGAGGGTCATTGATAATAACTATGTCAGGAATAGTACATACCACATAGGAAGCACTCAAATAAATATTGATTGAATGACTATTCCATGAATTTTGTTCTTCAATCAGCTCCTTTTTACAAGAAATTTGGTGGACAGTCCTCAGAGCAATGGAAATAAGAGTTTGTTTTAGTTTTAAAAGTTCCTTTGAATTTTTGTCTTTCTTGATGTTTTCATTGGTATGTTGAATGGTGGATGTAAATTGATTTTATCTTGTTACTGCATGTTAATAGTAGGAAAATAGGCAGATAATATGCATTTAACAAGCATTTGTTGAAAGAATAAATGCTGAGAGAAGGCACATCTGGAAAGCCAATATCTGCTTTCATTGGAAGCAAGATATATTTTGGGAATAAAAATATTTATTATTTGATATTTGATATATCAAATATCAAAATATAAATATTTGATATTAATACATGCAAAAATGTACATATTGCTTTTTTTAAGAAGAAATTTCAGATTTCATCAAAGGTTTTTGCCTCTACCAAATATATATGTCTTTTAGAAGAATATTAAACATGCATTAAGTTCATGACTTGTAACTTTTATATGTTTTATTTTATTTTTTACTTTTGGATATTTTAAATTACATTTAAATATGTTAGCCCTAGGAATCCAAACATGTAAGATATCAATAAATGGTTTTGGTAAGTTATTTTATGTTAATGAGTTCATTATTGATTATTTTAAAATAATATTTCAAAGTTTATGAATGATACAATTAAAATATGCTATTCTTTTTTTTAATGTCCACAGCTCAGTCCATTTTTAAGGCATACTGTTCTGAAGAGAACATTTAATGTAACTCTGCCAAATTCTTTCTTCATTGATAGAGAAAATACTCCTACTCTAGAACAAAAAGCCAAACAAAAACACGGAGGAGGCAAAATAGAATCTTCTAAATGGTGAGTGTATCAGTTCGTTCTCACACTGATATGAAGAAATGCACAAGACTGGGTAATTTATAAAGGAAAGAGGTTTAACTGACTCATTTTCACATGACTAGGGAGGTCTCAGGAAACTTACAATCATGGTGGAAGGCAAATGAGAAGCAAGTACCTTCTTCACAAGGTGGCAGAAAAGAGAGAGGGAAACGGAACTGCCAAACACTTATAAAACTATCAGATCTTTAACATGGTGAAACCCCGTCTCTACTAAAAAAAAAAATACAAAAAACTAGCCGGGCGAGGTGGCGGGCGCCTGTAGTCCCAGCTACTTGGGAGGCTGAGGCAGGAGAATGGCGTAAACCCGGGAGGCGGAGCTTGCAGTGAGCTGAGATCCGGCCACTGCACTCCAGCCTGGGCGACAGAGCGAGACTCCGTCTCAAAAAAAAAAAAAAAAAAAAAACTATCAGATCTTATGAGAAGTCAGTCACTATCATGAGAACAGCATGGTGGAAATCACCCCTATGATCCAATTACCTCCCATCAGATCCCTCCTTTTACATGTGGGGATTATAGTTTGAGATGAGTTTGGGTGGGGACACAGAGCCAAACCATATTATTCTACCACTGGGACCCTCCCAAATCTTATGTCTTTTTACATTTCAAAACAAATCTTACTTTCCCAACAGTACCCCAAACTCTTACTTCAGCATTAGCTCAAAAGCCCATAGTCCAATGTCCATCTGAGACAAGGCAAGTCCCTTCCACCTGTGAGCTTGTAAAATCAAAAGCAAGTTAGTTACTAAGATACAATGTGGGGACAGGCACTGGATAAATGCTCCCATTTCAAATGGGAGAAATTGGCCAAAACCAAGGGGCTATAGCCCCCATGCAAGTCTGAAAGCCAACAGGGCAGTGATTAAATCCTAAAGCTACAAAATAATCTCCTTTGACTCCATGTCTTACATCCAGGGCATGCTAATGCAATGGGCAGGGGACTCCCACAGCCTTGGGCAGCTCCTTCACTGACTGGTGTTGAGTGCCTCCAGCTTTTCTAGCTGCAGAGTGCAAGCTGTTAGTAGACCTACTATTCTGGGGTCTGGAGAAGGGTGGCTTTCTTCTCACAGCTCCACTAGAAAATTCACTAGTGGGGACTCTGTGAGAGGGCTCCAATCCCACATTTCCCTTCCACACTGCTTTAGCAGAGATTCTCTAAAAGGGCTCTGACACTGTGAAAGACTTCTGCCTGGACATCCAGGCATTTCCATACATCCTCTGAAATCTAGGCAGAGGTTCCCAAACTGCAATTCTTGACTTGTGTGCACCCTCAGGCCCAACACTACATGTAAACCACCAAATCTTGGAGCTTGCATCCTCTGAAGCAACAGTTTGAACCATAACTTGCCCCTTTTAGCCACGGCTGAAGCTGAAGCAGCTGGCACACAGACACCATACCCTGAGGCTGGACAGAGCAGTGGAATCCCTGGAAACCAGCCCACAGAACCATTTTTTCCCTCCTAGGCCTCCAGGCCTGTGATGGCAGGGGTGGCCACCAAGGTCTCTTGACATGCCCTGGAGACATTTTCCCAATTTTCTTGGCCATTAACATTTGGCTCCTTATTACTTACACATATCTCTGCAGCTGGCTTTAATTTCTCCCGAGAAAATAGATTTTTCTTTTCTACCACATGGTAAGGCTGCAAATTTTTCAAACTTTTATGCTCCACTTCCCTTTTAAATATAAGTTACAATTTTAGGTCATCTCTCTTAAGTTCAATGTTCCATAGATTTCCAGGGCAGGAACAAAATTCTGCCAGTTACTTTGCTAAAGCACAGCAAGAATGATCTTTACACCAGTTCCCAATAAGTTCCTCATCTCCATCTGAGACCACCTCAGCCTAAACTTCATTGTCCACATCACTATCAGCATTTTGGTCAAAACCATTTAACAAGTTTCTAGGAAGTTCCAAACTTTTTCTTATCTTCCTGTCTTCTTCTGAGCCCTCCAGACTATTCCAACCTCTGCCTGTTACCCAGTTCCAAAGTTGCTTCCATATTTTCAGGTTATCTTTATAGCAGTACCCTACTTCTTGTACCAATTTACTGTCCAGTTTCACACTGCTATAAAGAAGTATCTGACACTGGATAATTTATAAAGGAAAGAGTTTTAACTGATTAACAGTTCAGCATGGCTGGGGAGCCCTCAGGGAACTTACAATCATGGTGAAAGGCAAAAGAGAAGCAAGTACCTTCTTCACAATGTGGCAGAAAAGAGAGAGGGAAGAGGAACTGCCAAAACTTATAAAACCATCAGATCTCATGAGAACTCAGTCATATCATGAGAACAGCATGGGGGAAACCGCACCCATCATCCAATCAGCTCCCACCAGGTCCCTCTGTTGATACATGGGGATTTCAATTTGAGATGAGATTTGGGTGGGAACACAGAGTCAAACCGTATCAGTGAGTATACCTGTCCTCCCCGAATTATATGGTTACTACATTTTTACAATCCATTAATTAACTGCCATAAACAATCCCTTGGTCAGGATACATTTTTCTTTCCTCAAAGCAATATATTTGTATCCCTCTTCTAGAAATTGGTTGTGTTTATGGCCCCAAGGTGTAATTAACAGATTATAATAGAAGACAATCTGCATTCTTCTAGAGATAAGTGCTAATCTGGTCAGGAATAGCCAGTACATGATCTTTACATTTTTATAAACTCTGTTTTTCATTTGCCTTTAATAACAACAACAACAAAAAAAAAAAACAGAAAAACTCTGTTTTTCATTTGGCTTTAATAACAAGATAAAATAGTTACCTTAATCAGGTGAGTTGCTTTTTAATTAACCTATCTTTTTAATACAAATAAATTTTTGTAATGTTACTTTAGTCAGTTGTTGTAAGATTATATCTTATTTTAGCATGTAGACTTTTTTGGTCAAATTGTATTATGAAGCAGTTTTGAATTAAAAGTTGGTATGCTTAATAATAGAGACGGGGTTTCACCATGTTAGCTAGGATGGTCTCAATCTCCTGACCTTGTGATCTGCCCACCTCGGCCTCGCAAAGTGCTGGGATTACAGGTGTGAGCCACTGCACTTGGCCTACTTAGGTTATTTTTATTTTGATTTACCCGCAGAAGAACTATTTCATTGTTCTTCTTTCCTTCTTTCATTTCTGTGCTTCTCTTTAGATCATTACTCTTCTGTCTAATGAACTCCTTTGAATATGTATGTTTGCACAGGTTTGCTGTTGATGAGTTTTCTCAGTTGTTTGGCTGAAAACATCTTTATTTAATTTCCCTTTTTGAAGGATATTTTTGCTGGATAAACAAGTACAGTTTGGCATATTTTCTTTGAGCATTTACAAAATGTCATTCTATTGTTTTCTGACCTCCATAGTTTCTAATGAAGTGTCTTTCCTTTGAAGATAATGTCTTTTATTTATCTGACTACTTTTACAACTTTTTTATGCATTTAAAAAAGGTCAGTTTTACTCTAATGCTTTTAGATTTTCCTACCTCCTGCCCCAATTCTCCTTGGTGTTTGTTAATGCCCTGGATTTTGTGGGTTGATGTCTTTCTATTGGCTCTGAAAGTTTCTCACCTATTATCTTTTCAAATATTGCTTCCTTAACATTTCTCTCTTCTCTTATTATACAAATACAATTACAGATATTAAATTGTGTCTCATGTGTCTTGTATGCTCTTTTGTATCTTTCGTTTTGAACTTCAGTCTGTATATTTTATAATAATCTCTCCTTAGTTCAAAAATCCTCTCTTTAACTGTTTAAACACATCTATTGCATTCTTAATTTAAATATTAACATTTTCAGTTCTGTAATTTTCATTGGGTTACTATGTATAAATTCCAGTTACATAGTGAGATTCTTGATCTTGCTAACAATTTTGTTAAGCATTTTATTCTTTGTTATTTTAAAATCTATGATAGATATCTCCAACTCTAATTCACCTTTGGATCTGCTTATATTATGTTTTAGTTTTCTGTTTTTTGATACTGACTTCTGACATGTCTACTAAGTTTGATCACATGTAGAATATTGCTAATGAAAAATTATAGATATAATTTGATATTTTGTCTCATATTTTCTTCCTTCAGAGAAGATTTCCTTTAGATTTTTCTCAGGTACCTTAAATATGGGGCAGACCTGCTTTTCCAGTGTGGGGTTGTGCTTGTCTGGAGCTGAGTTTCACATTTTTGTTAAGAGTTGATATAATTCTTGTTACCTACATTTTTAGAGTATAACCTTCTTTTATTCTATTAATAATGGGAAGTCAGGGATATGAACAAGAGTCCCTTCTCCAATTTTTTCTTCTTCCATCCTGGGAAACTGCCAAATACCCCGTTTTGCTGCCCATACCTTTATCTGCTACTCTTGACTCCATTTGATATCCTGTTATCCCTATACCAGATAAAATTTAGCAAATGTCTTAAGGAGGAATATGACACGATGCTAGAATTCCCTTATTCTTCTCCCTTTTTCTTTGTAATTTGGTTTCTTGACATTCTGCTTTCTTAAACTACAAGTTTTATCTTTAGAGATCCCGATAAGGCCAAAGTCTTAGCTTAGGTTTTTATCTGCCTTGTGGCTGTCTTCTTGGTCTTTTGGCCTTGTGCTATTTAGAAAATAAAAGATTCTTCAAGGGAAATGTAAGGCTCACCTCAGTATTACATCTGCCTCACTATTCTCACCAAATTTCTGGACCTTCAAAACCTGGTTGTCTGTATAGTTTTCCATTCAGTTAAATAGGTTTGAACAGAAATAAATTCTGTAGATTTTATTCGTTGCATGGACTGCAACAAGTTATTCTTTGCCATGTCTGAATTTTTTTACCAGTTTGTCAAGCTCCTTTCCTTTCATCTCTCAATTTATGAAATCCTATATCTTCAATGAATAGTTACAATTAAAAAATAATATATCCTAGACATGAGGTATCCTGCCATGTAACTATTTGCTCATAATTCTATAAAAAGCACACACCATTTTTAAGAAAATATATTTATTTATTAAACTTACTTACAGATTTATCTTTTGAGAATTACCATTGTTACATTAGAAACTAAGAATATGTTAAGGTTGTATGTTTCATTATTTAACTATTTTTTCATGGTGTCACACAAAAATAAGCCCTTAGAAATGCTTTAGTATTCCAGGCATGCTCACTCACATTCCAAGCCCTCTGTTAAATAAGCCTTCAGCAGACAAAGCCAGACTAGCCCCCTGTCTAACTTTACCATTACAGATGGACACAAAGTCCCAAGTCTATCTTTTCTGTTTCTACACTCTTCTACTATTACCACTGAAGACCCTCAAAAAGCTACCAGAGTTGCATTCAGAATTATTCTGCATTTCAGTAAATATAATGTCATTTGGAGTCTCCCTACTTTAATTAACTTTAATTAAAAACAATTTTATTCTACAATGAGAGAGAAGTTTAATGCTTGGTTGAGCTACTACACCAACTCTAAAGAAAATGAGTGAGTTAACATGTTCAAATAGCTGTTATCAGCTCTAATTATGTTTGCATGAAGGAAGAACAAGCTAGATAATAGAAGAGTGTTGGATGATTGAAAATGGTGAAAGAGTAACCATATGAATAAAAAAAAAATGTAGTAAAACTGATACAGCCAGAAAAAATTCTCTGCAATTCACAGGTTTGCCCTTGGGTCAAGCCGCATTTTCTTCAACTGTTCCTAGTCATAATGGACATCAACATAAAATATTTTCATATAGGTAGTCTCATATACCTGAAGCTTAGTGGAAAAAAGGTATTTCTGCTAAGATAATATCTAGTAGAGCCTCTAATGTGTTACAAGTTTATTTTATAACTAAATTGTTGTAAAAGATTTTTATTCTCAAAATATTTGTCAGTGGAGAAAATAATGTATTAAATTATATTGTGAAAATTTTAACAGCTTAATTGATTTCTATTTCTTTTTTGCTCTGTCAGTAACATTTTATCTTATTAGACTCACTATTATCATGATGTAATGTCTAAACAATTGAAGAATATATACTTCTATATATGCCTTTAACTACTCAAATCTTCAGCAGAGTCAAAAGGACAATAAATACAGAAGCCAGAATTATGTCATAATTCTGACATTAATTTCGTTAGAAAAAAAGAGTATTCTGTGAAATTTTATATCTTTTATTGGAAGTACCTTAACTAGAGAAGCCATCTGAAAGAATATTTTGACTTAGGTGGAGAAGTACAATAGAGATACCACTTACTGAAACAGCTTTTCTTTTCCCACAGATATATCCAAAGGTAATATCTATTAATATAAAGGTAAGCTGACACTTCTCTCACAAAGAAGTAATTCCATGTTGATGATGTCCTCCATCAGCTGCTCACAGGAACATAATTGCTCTTCTAACATCTAGGGATAGAAAAATCTGTTCTTATATGATATTTGTTTTTCTCAGAAAAATTTTCCTATTACAAAAGCAGTATATATATTCATTGCATTCTTTCTGAGCATATGCTACTGATGCATCCATATAAAATATAATGCTGAATAAAGACATCTGATGAAAAGCCTTTCTTTTTCACTTTAGAGTCTCATTCTCTAACCAGAGAATGCAATTACTTTCCAAATACCAGGCATGCTGAAACAAAGTGAATGACGTTATTATGCATATGTGTTATTCCCTTGACTTATTTTCTTACTCTTCATTTCTCTGAAATGCTAAAAGTAGAATATAAAAATCATAAAAGGAATATTCAGTATGTTTTACTTTGTATAACTTTTATGTGCAAATAGGAAAGCAAAGAAAAAAATGATTAAACTGTGGCAATATACTGAATTATCTTCAATAGCCTACATATTTAGGGAAGATGGGTAAATTTAAATATCACATCCCAAAATATTTGGCATTAATGCTCTACTTGGTCTAGTAACATGGTCTAGTAAAACAAATTAGTTGGAGATAAGGATTTATCAATAGTATTTAATGTTTCTAGAGGAGCATATCCTCTTTGAAATTTTAACAAATGCTATGGAAACTTCATTGATGAAAGTGGATTTATGCAAGCAATCTAAAATTAACATAATTCTAAAAGATTCAAGTGCTCCTGAAATTTTCAATGTATTCTGATTTAAGAAAACTGTATCTAAAATATTTCCATTAATGTGCCTAAAATTCAAGATTGGAATGATAAACCCCCCCCACCCAATGGCCAATAAATACTTGCTCTTCCATTGAATTGGATGAATTGAATTGAATTGAATTGTGAAAACAGCACAGAACTGGTGGTTGATGGAGAGGAGACTTTGAGCTCATCTCCTAGTTACATAACCCTAAACTAACTAGTTAATCACCTAGTTCTTTGTTCTATGGCTCCAAAATGAAGCAGTTGGTATATTAGATCAGTAGATGTCAAACATAGAGGATGTTTCACAATTACCAAGTGAGGTGGTAGAATAACACAGTTTTCCAACATCTAACAACTCTCCACCTAGTATTGCCTGTACTCTGAAACGGGTCCTGAAACCTGTATTTTTCTATAGGTATTTATGTGATATATATATATAGTTAAGCTCTAGGTACATGATCCCCAAGGTTTCTATCATCCCTATAGTATTTCTTTTGGAAATTACCTTTTTATATGTCATATAAACCATACAAAATATAGTTCTTGTTGCAGAAAACTCAGACAACCAAGAGTATTTGACATGCATTATATGTGTTGCAACACCCTTGCATGTATTCTTTAAAAAAAAAAAAAAAAACAGAAAAAACACAAACCTTATGGGATGATTTTTACCTTCTTATTTTTAATTCTTTTCCTCTATAATATATTACATAATATGCAAAACTTGTTCATGAATAAAGAATAGAAAAATGAAAATTCAGAACGTGGGAGAGAATTGCCAGTCAACTTTTAAGACAATGTTTTAATTATTCAGTAGAATAATTCTTATGTCTACAATCTTCTTACATATTAACATTTTCTAAACCAGAACTAGTAAAAATACATAAATTTTCATACTACTGTTATAACAAAATAATATAAACTTCTTGTCACCTAAAAACAAAGTTGAGAATTCAATATGTGAACATTGAATGGGAAGCAAAATTATTTTGAAATTTTTGGGAGAGTAAATAATCTTGTTTTTAAAATGATAGCCTTTCTGTAATATTAGATTAATAATTTTAAGAGAACTACAGAAGAGATAAGCAGAAAAAATACAATAGTAAAATAGAAAAGGCATTATATTTATGTGTGTATATATATATATATATATACACACACACACACACACACACATCTATCTCTTTGGAAAGATGAGTAAAAATATAAATAAAATCAAACAACATGAAAGACTATGAAAACATTATATATTATTAAAAATATGAATAAGATAGAGGGTCTTAGACTATTAATCTTCTCTGGAACAAACTTACCACAAGAAGCAAGAAATTGTTGGAAGAAATCTACCTGGAGTCAGTAAAGCTTTCAAAAGACATTTCCTCTGTGAAAAAAGAGCAAACAATTCTGAAGTTGGAACATATTGAGGCAAAGAAAACTCAGCTAATTGAACTAAAAGTGACATTATTGATAACAGGGAAATTTAACAATTTATAAAATACAATCGATGATGTAGCAGTTCAGCTTTAATAACACAGAATTCACAGGGAAACAAGTAATAAAAATAATGATTAAGTTGGGATGGTTAGGAGATCCCAGGTATGCCCCATTTTGCATTCCTAATCATGTCCATGTAGACCAGTCACTGGCAATTAACTTCTGTAAAACTGGAAAATTTTCCCTTTTTCAAAGGCTTGGAACCAGAGATCCCAAGGGAGATAATGATTTAACCATTCTCTCAGAATGTATTCTGCAGAACACAGTGATTGCTTCAAATTAGAAAGGTTGAAAGGGATGG
The DNA here is from genome assembly GCF_002776525.5 of Piliocolobus tephrosceles. NCBI lineage: Eukaryota > Metazoa > Chordata > Mammalia > Primates > Cercopithecidae > Piliocolobus > Piliocolobus tephrosceles. Next base: position 77,215,553 of record NC_045436.1, on the reverse strand, counting down.
CTAATTTCCATAACTTTGACAAAAATGTTTGTAAAAATACTGAACAGCTGCCTTCTTCAGTTCAAAATTCAACACAACTAAAATAGTATTATACTGATCCATTAATGTATTTTATTCCCAGGATGTTAGTCTGTTTTTCATAGTTATAAAAGACTATCTGGACTGGATAATTTATAAAGAAAAGAGATTTATTTGACTTATGGTTCTGCAGGCTGTTTAGGAAGCGTTATGCTACCACCATCTTCTGGTGAGTCCTCAGGAAGCTTACAATCATGGCAGAAGGCAAAAGGGGAGCCAACAAGAGAGGGAGCAAGAGAGAGAGGGAAGAGGTGCCATACTCTTTAAATAACCAGATCTCCTGTGAACTGTTTACTAAGGGGAAGGCATCAAGCTATCCACAAGGCATCCACCCTCATAACCCAACACCTCTCTCTTAGCCCCACCTCCAACATTGGAGGTCACATTTTAACGTGAGATTTGGAGGGAACAAATATCCAAATAGTATCACCCAGTTTTTTCAATTATGTCCAGGTAGTCACTTTCTTTTTTATAACTATAATAAAATGACCAGCTGGATTACTTAATGTGCAAGTAGTTACATGAATGAAATTTGTGTGTTCTTTTTTTTCAAAGGGAAAGTTATAGCAGTTTGATTATATAGTAAAGTTGTATGACTATGGAAAGTTTTGTTATCTCCCCATTGTGCAGACTTGCTTTTGTTAACCAAACCAGTTTGCCTTTTCACCTAACAGTTATTTGCAAAATATGATTGAGTTATGGCCAGTAAAATATGAGCAGAAATGACATATACCAGTTCCAACTTTAGCCTATAAGCAGCTTCCAACAGTTCATTCACTTTTTACTCTGTCTTCTAACTGAATAAATACATTAATGAAGCACTAATGGAAGGAGGCTGGGTCATGAATGACCATTTGGATAACATCCTGGACTTTACAAGAATAAGAAATAAATTTAAGCCACTAAGATTTGAGAAATTTATTTGTTGTAGCATGACCTTAACTAATGTGCTCTAGACACTCCCATATATGCATAACAAAATGGGTCTCTCCACAGGTAGGACATAAAAGCTCAGAAGGTGTCTGTACCTTAAGGAATCAGACATGATAAACCAAAGGGCTATATTCAGGGAGAACAGAAACAAGTTAGTCATCCCTTAGAGCCCTCTCCCTCAGAGCAAGGTGTTGGATTGGAAAATATCTGTTTCAAAGTGCATTATATATGTTTCAATGCCCTTGCATCTATTCCTTAGAAAAATGATTTAGTACCCAAAGTGTACAGGCTGTACATCTTCTGTCATTTTCATGATTGAAATTAGCTGTCTGAATGTGTTTCCTCTCAGCTTCCAGAGCCAGTTAACTAAAAACAAGCTCGCAACGTAATTGTAAAGTAAAATATTCAGAAAATGAAATTTAATTTGTTGACCAAATTGATCATTTTGTGGAATTTTGCTAGTTTCCAATTATACCAAGTGCCCTTCATTTTAAACAGCTGAGTAGGTTGGGTTACTCTCACATATGTGAATGCTGTCAGCCCTCACAAAATGAAGCCATTGATTAGAAAATTTCATGGGTAGGCCTTTGTTTTAGTCCATTTTTATGCTGCTGATAAAGATATATCCAAGACTGGGCAATTTACAAAATAAAGAGATTTAATTGGACTCACAGTTCCATGTGACTGGGGAGGTCTCACAATCATGGCTGAGGGCAAGGAGGAACAAGTCACATTTTACATGGATAGCAGCAGGCAAAAAGAGCCTGTTCAGAGAAACTCCCATTTTAAAAACCATCAGATCTCATGAGACTCATTCACTACCACAAGAAAAGCACAGGAAAGACCTGCCCCCATAATTTAATCACCTCCCACTGGGTCCCTCCCACTACAGGTAAGAATTGTGAGAGTTACAATTCAAGAAGAGATATGGGTGGGGACACGGCCAAACTGTATCACCTTCTAAATTATGTTCCAACATTTATTTGTTGTTTAGAGTAGACCTTTATTTTTTACTGTATTTTAAAATGTATAGGCCAGATGGGGTGGCTCACACCTGTAATCCCAGCACTTAGGGAGGCTGAGATGGGCAGATCACCTGAGGTCAGAAGTTCCAGACCAGCCTGGCCAGCAATGTAAAACCCCATATCTACTAAAAATACAAAAATTAGCCAGATGCGGTGGTGCATGCCTGTATTCTCAGCTACTTGGGAGGCTGAGGCAGGAGAATCACTTGAACCTGGGAGATGCAGGTTGCAGTGAGCCGAGATCATGTCATTGCACTCCAGCCTGGGCTACAGAGTGAGACTCTCAAAAAACAAAACAAAACAAACAAGAAACCCCCACATTTATAGTAATTTTAAGTTATTTACATACATTTAGATATTTCAAATATATTTACAGTTTATATTTGATTTCCATTATATTTTCCATTATATTTTTGCTCCATAAGTAAAAGTTTGTTATAGCTATTGCTTTGGCTATTCAATACATCCTCTCTCTCTCTCTCTCTCTCTCTCTCTCTCTCTCTCTCTCAGCCTCCCTCCCTTCTCCCTTCCTTCCTTCCTGCCTACCTGGCCCTCTCTGCTTGTCTCTCTCTTTCTCTCTCTTAAATAAACACACACACACAGAAATATCTGACAGGAACCTTCCTCTACCACCAATTGATCTTTTCCAGTAATGTCCTCCAGTAAGTCTCCTATTTGCTTCAGCTAGTTTGTTTTCATCTTTTTGAATTGAATTATCACTATCACTTGACATTCAATTTTTTTGAGAAAACACATCTCTTATTTGATAATTACACAGCTCATTTTGATGAAGCAGTTTTATTCCCTAGGAATATTATTTATTTTTTTATCTTCTGTATTTCCAGCTTTATGGAGGAATAATTGACAAATAAAATAGTGTATATTTTTGGAGTACAATGTGATGTTTTGATGTATGTATACATTATGAAATGAAGCCAGTAAATATTAAGCCGCTGGCTTAATTAAGCCAGTAAATATATCCATCACCAGCCAGGCACGGTGGCTCACGCCTATAATCCCAGCACTTTGGGAGACAGAGGTGGGCGGATCACAAGGTCAGGAGATCAAGACCATCCTGGGTAACACGGTGAAACCCAGTCTCCACTAGAAATACAAAAAAATTAGCTGGGTGTGGTGGTGGGCACCTGTAGTCCCAGCTACTTGGGAGGCTGAGGCAGGAGAATGGTGTGAACCTGGGAGGCAGAGGTTGCAGTGAGCCGAGATCATGCCATTGCACTCCAGCCTGGGCGACAGAGCAAAACTCTGACCACCCCCTAAAAAAAATATAGATAGATAGATAGATAGATAGATAGATAGATAGATAGATAGATATCCATCACCTCACAGTTAATGTGTGTATGTGTGTGTGGTGAAAACATTTCAGATCTACTCTCTTAGAAATTGTCAAATATACATTATCATTAACTGTAGTCACGATGCTGTACAATAGAGCTCCAGAACTTATTAATCATTTCTAACCAAAACTTTAACCAACATCTCCTTCTCCATATCCTCATGATCCACTGAACACCACCTTCTTTTTAAATTAAATTCATTCATGTTTTTAATTGAAAAAATAAAATTGTACATATGCATTACCTTACATATTTGTATTTTTGTGGTGAAAACACTTGAGTGTATTCACCTTTGATTTTTAAGAATATAATAAACTGTTATTAACTATAGTTACCATGTACAAATTGATTTCTTGAACTTATCCCTTCTATCTATATGAAATTTTAGATCCTTTGACCAATATCTCCCAACCTCTCTCCTGCAGCCCATGGAAACCACCATTCTACTTTGTTTCTATGAGTATGAATTTTTAATATTCTACATAAAGTGAGATCATGTGATATTTGTCTTTCTGTGCCTGGTTTATTTCACTTAATGTAATATCTTTCAGGTTCCTCTATGTTATTGCAAATGATAGGATATCCTTCTTTTTTAAAGCTCAGTAGTATTCCATTGTGTATACATAACCCATTTCCTTTATCCATTCATCCGTTAATGGATACTTAGGCTAATTCCATTATCTTGGCTATTGTGAATAATGCTGGAATAAACATGCGGGTGCAGATATCTCTTCCTCATACTGATTTTATTTTCTTTGGATATGTACCCACTAGTGTGATTGCTGGGTCATATGATAGTTCTATTTTTAATTTTCCGAGTAATCCCCATACTGTTTTCCATAATGATTGTACTAATTAACACTCCCACCAACAGTGTGCATGGGTCCTCGTTTTTCTATCCTCACCAACATTTGTTGTCTTTCATCTTTTTGATAATAGCCATTCTAACAGGTGTGAGGTGATATCTCATTATGGTTTAAAATTGAATTTCCCTGATGATTAATGATAGTGAGCATTTTTTTCATATGCTTTTTGGCCATTTGTATGCTTTATTTTGAGAAATATCTATGTAGGTCATTTGCCTGTTTTTTAATTGGAGTTGTTTTCTTGCTACTGAATTGAATAGGAATATTTTAAGTCATCTGTGGTCTGTTAGTGTTACTGACCAATTTAGCCTTTGCTTAATGTGTTAACTTTAAGAATACTAAATGTTATTACAAAAGCGATTTCATGAGCAGGATGACTCATTATGTGGACACTATCAAGATTTATGTCATTACTGTTACAGTGTCAGACTCCTCCTATATTTCCCTGGTTTATAATTAACTTCAGTGACATAAATAAATCCCTTCTCTTATTCACACTAGGGCATGTTATTTAGAGTTCCCCCGTGAGAAGCAACTAAATTGCAAACAGAAACTAAAATTTGAATGGTCTTCCCTTGTGACTTGTAATTCTGTGTCTGATTTTAAAGATACTTTTTGTTTTGTTTTGTTTTGCTTTAATGGCATATTGCTATAGTATATTTCTCCCAATCAACAGCTATTAACAGTTCTGAAAAATGATTACTTACCTCTTTGAGATGTCTCCAAGATTGCTGAAAGTATATTTTATCTGTAAAATTTTCCATTATTTAAAATCAGACCTTCCCAATGAGTATCCCTAAATTTGGCATGGGATTTATTAATAAGCCTCCAGAAATGGAAAATGTAACTATGCTAAGAAATTATGACATTTAATATCGACCATTTATATAAAAATTACATATAGAGATTGACCGTATTTATTTATGTAGGTCAAGTATAATCCCTGTAGTTAGTTATACCTAGAATCTCATAGATGTCACGCATTAAGAAAATGTTGGAGGCATTTTTTACTCCCAATTTTAATATAAGTTACATACAACATAAAATTTGCCATCTTAACCATTCTAAGTGTACAATTCAGTGGGATTAAAGACATTTATAATGCTGTACAACCATAACCACCATCCATCTTTATAACTTATTTTGTAACCCTGAAACTCTGTATCCAAACTTTAACCCCTGGCAACCACCATTCTACTTTTTGTCTCTATGAATTTGACCACTCTAGGTACTTTATATAAGTGGAATCATACATTTATTTGTCCTTTTGTGACTGGCTTATATCACACAGAATAATGTCCTCAAAGTTCACCAGTTCTGACATGAAATATGTCAGATTTTCCTTCTCTTATAAGGTGAAATTTTCCATTATATGTATATGTCACATTTTGCTTATCCATAAATTAATAATGGACACTTGGCCTGCTTCCCCATTTTAGCTATTGTGAATAATGCAGCTATGTATGTGATTGTACAAATATCTCTTTGATGCTGTATTTTCTTTTGGATATATATCCAGAGGTGGATTTGCTAGATCACATAGTAATTTTATTTTTAATTTTTTGAGTAACTGCCATACTATTATCCACAGTGGCTAGACTATTTTACATTTCCACCAACAGTGCACAAGGGTTGCAATTTCTCCACATGCTTGCCAACACTTGTTATGTTCTGGTTATTTTGATAGTAGCCATACTATTGGGTGTGAGCTGCTATTTCATTGTAGTCTTAATTTGCATTTTCTAATTATTGGTGATATTAAGTATCATTTCATGTGCTTATTGGTCATTCATATATCTTCTTTGGAGAAGTCTATTCAACTCCACTGTCTATTTTTGAGTTGGGTTGTTTGTTTTTTGTTGTTGAATTTTTTGACTTCTCTATATATTCTGGATATTAATTACTTATCGGATATATAAATTAGGTTGCTTTTTGTTGTTGTTGAGTTTTAGGAGTTATTTGTAATGTTCTAGATATTAATTCCTCGTCAGATATATGATTTGCAAATATTTTCTCCCATCTTGTGAGTTGCCTTTTTACTCTGATATTGTCTTTAGAGGCATACATTTAAAAATTTTCATGAAATCTAATTTGTCTGTTTTTTTCTTTTGTTTTCTATGCCTTTGGTTTCATATCCAATGAATCATTGCCCAGTTCAATGTCATGATGCTTTTGCCCGGTGAAAAAGCTTACAGTCTTGTCCACAGAATTACTCATATATATACACACATACCCAAACATGCATATATATGTGTGTATATATGTAGAATTTATAGTAGGCAGTCTCCAATTTTATTTTTTTACCTAATTATTGAGAAGATAGGGATTATGTTTTCTTCATGCCCTGTTGAAAGCAAGAGAATTAATAGAGAACAGAGGATGCAAGTTGGCAGAAGTAGCTTTGAGCCAATGATGTTCAGTTGTAGGGGTTCAAAATTTTGAATGATTATGTTGAACAGAGTGAAGAATAAGTTATTCTGGACAGTATGAAAAGAAATGCCACATAGAAAATAACATTCGTGAACTCATGTTATACCAATTAGAACCCATGCTTTTTCACAAGGCAGCTTATATAATGAGGCAACAGATTAAAATCAAACTGATATCAAGAAAGCAAAACTCAGAACGCATATCTTGGTCAGGGCTCCCCTTAAAATGAAATCTCTCTGTTACCTATCTGTGTCTAAAATCATATTTTTCTATTTAAAATCAACTATTGTATACCAATGACTATTGTGTTAGGTAAATTTTATTAAATATCTTCTACTAACAGTAAAATGCATAATAGAGTTAAGAAATGTATTCATTGAAAACAATTAAATGTTTTACTCAATAATATTTACAGCTCAGCTATCTAGATAACTTAGATATCCAGAATGACATATACTCTGAAGATTATAAGTTTATCATCATGTGAGGTAGATCTAAATGATCAACTGTATTCACTTTACCTTGGTACTTAAATATATAATTTTCTCTACAGTCAAATAATAAAAGATCTGAAGTTGTATTTATCATTATCTTAGTGGATGATGTCATAGGGGAGATAAAAGTTCAATGCTGAAAATCAATAAATGTAATCCATTATATAAACAGAACCAAAGACAAAAACCACATGATGATCTCAATAGATGCAGAAAAGGCCTTTGACAAAATTCAACAACCCGTCAGGCTAAAAACTATCAATGAAGTAGGTATTGATGGGACGTATTTCAAAATAATAAGATCTATTTAGACAAACCCACAGCAATATCATACTTAATGGGCAAAACCTGGAAGCATTCCCTTTGAAAACTGGCACAAGACAGGGATGCCCTCTCTCACCACTCCTATTCAACATAGTGTTGGAAGTTCTGGCCAGGGCAATCAGGCAGGAGAAAGAAATAAAGGATATTCAATTAGAAAAAAAGGAAGTCAAATTGTCCCTGTTTGCAGATGACATGATTGTATATTTAGAAAACCCCATCTTCTCAGCCCCAAATCTCCTTAAGCTGACAAGCAACTTCAGCAAAGTCTCAGGATACAAAATCAATGTGCAAAAATCACAAGCATTACTATACACCAATAACAGACAAACAGAGAGCCAAATCATGAGTGAACTCTCATTCACAAGTGCTTCAAAGGGGATAAAATATCTAGGAATACAACTTACAAGGGATGTAAAGGACCTCTTCAAGGTGAACTACAAACCACTGCTCAATGAAATAAAAGAGGACACAAACAAATGGAAGAACAGACCATGCTCATGGATAGGAAGAATCAATATCATGAAAATGGCCATACTGCCCAAGGTAATTTACAGATTCAATGCCATCCCCATCAAGCTACCAATGAAATTGGAAAAATCTACTTTAAAGTTCATATGGAACCAAAAAGGAGCCCCCATTGCCAATACAATCCTAAGCCAAAAAAAGCTGGAGACATCATGCTACCTGACTTCAAACAATACTACAAGGCTACAGTAACCAAAATGGCATGGTACTGGTACCAAAACAGAGAGATAGACCAATGGAACGGAGCAGAGCCCTCAGAAATAATACCACACATCTACAACCATCTGATCTTCGACAAACCTGACAAAAACAAGCAATGGGGAAAGGATTCCCTATTTAATAAATGGTGCTGAGAAAACTGGCTAGCCATATGTAGAAAGCTGAAACTGGATCCCTTCCTTATACAAAAATTAATTTGAGATGGATTAAAGACTTAAATGTTAGACCTAAAACCATAAAAACCCTAGAAGAAAACCTAGGCAGTACCATTCAGGACATAGGCATGGGCAAGGACTTCATGTCTAAAACACCAAAAGCAATGGCAACAAAAGCCAAAATTGACAAATGGGATCTAATTAGACTAAAGAGCTTCTGCACAGCAAAAGAAACTACCATCAGAGTGAACTAGCAACCTACAGAATGGGAGAAAATTTTTGCAATCTACTCATCTGACTTGGAACCAACCCAAATGTCCATCAATGATAGACTGGATTAAGAAAATGTCACACATATATGCCATGGAATACTATGCAGCCATAAAAAAGGATGAGTTCCTGTCCTTTGTAGGGACATGGATGAAGCTGGAAACCATCATTCTGAGCAAACTGTTGCAAGGACAGAAAACCAAACACCGCATGTTCTCACTCATAGGTGGGAATTGAACAATGAGAACACTTGGACACAGGGTGAGGAACATCATACATTGGAGTCTGTCATGGGGTGGGGGAGGTGGGAGGGATAGCATTAGGAGATATACCTAATGTAATGACGAGTTAATGGGTGCAGCACACCAACATGGCACATGTATACATATGTAACAAGCCTGCACGTTGTGCACATGTACCCTAGAACTTAAAGTATAATAAATAAATGAATAAATAAATACAAACAGAGACACTTAGTAAGCCTAAACAAAAAGTTCAGTGCTGAAATTTATCTTCTCAGAGTTTAAATATGTCTTTAATCTGATAGCAAAATGATTTATAAAAAAGACACTATTCCAAAAATAAAAATTATCTTATTTTAAAATTAATCTTGTAGATTGCTTTAGAAGTCAATAGGATCTGTGTAATCTATAGGATTATGTGGAACATGACACAAGCCCGTCTTCTTAGAGAGTGGTTCTTACTTGCCTAGATTATTATTGTTTTTTAAGCAATTATGAGACAACAAATTGAGCCTAGCATTAATCATGCTGTGTTTTATGTAAGAACAATGATGTATTGCATGTTTTTTGGTAAGGGGTCACAGAGCAAATTTTTAGCAGAAAATTACTCATCCAGATTCTATGCCTAAAACTTCACTGTCAACTAAAGCCATGAAGTTGATAACTGGGAATAATTTTTCTTGAGTGTCAAATAAATGTAACTGCTGATGGTAGAGCAACAAAGAAGTTTAACAATTTAAAACTTTGCGCAAATAGATCATTATTTTATTTTATTTAAACCACAATAAAAAAGTTTTTATTTAGCAGAAAGTTACCCAGATTCTATGACTAAAACTTCACTGTCAACTAAAAACATGAAGTTGATACCTCGGGATAATTTTTCTTGAGTGTCAAATAAATGTAACTGTTGATCTTAGAGAAACACAGTGGTTTACCAATTTAAAACTTTTTGTGCAAATAGATTATTATTTTATTTTATTTAAACCACAGTAAAACAGTTTTGAAATTTAACAGTTGATAAGTACTTGTTCTATTACAGTCATTCTCAATGTAATTAATGGTATAAATTCATAGAATTTCAAGATTCAAGGAATTTTTACAACTTTAAGCCATCAGAGTACAAACAAATTTTGCAATGATGAGATGTGGGTCAAACTGAAGAACTATGTAACGTTTTTCTGAAACTGCAGACAGTGAACATAAATGCCTTTTGTATCTTTGGTGTGTTTTGTTTTTTAAAAAATATTTTTCTTTAGGTTCGGGGGTACATGTGCGGGTTTGTTATGTAGGTAACCTCGTGTTATGGAAGACTGTTGTACAGATTATTTCATCACTCAGGTACTAAGCCGAGTATCCACTAGTTATGTTTTCTGATCCTGTCTCTCCTCCCCTCCTCCACCCTCGAGTAGGCCCTAGTAACTGTTGTTCCCCTTTTTGTGTTCATGAGTTCCTATTATTTAGCTCCTTCTTACTTGTAAGTGAGAACATGTGGTATTTGGTTTTCCTTTTCTGCATTGGTTTGCTAAGGATAATGGCCTCCAGCTCCATCTATGTTCCTGCGAAGGACATGATTTAATTCTTCCTTAATGGCTGCATAGTATCCCATGGTATATATGTACTACATTTTCTTTATCCAATCTGTCATTGATGGGCATTTAGGTTGATTCCATGTCTTTACTGTTGTGAATAATGCTGCAATGAAGATTCACTTGCATGTGTCTTTATGGTGGAATGATTTATATTCCTTTGGTTATACACTCAGTAATGGGATAGCTGGGTCAAATGGTAGTTCTGTTTTTGCTCTTTGAGGAATCACCACACCACTTTCTACAACAGTCAAACTAATTGACAATCCCACCAACAGTATATAAGCATTCCTTTTTCTCTGCAGCCTTGCCAGCATTTGTTATTTTTTGGCTTTTAATAATAGCCATTCTGACTGGTATGAAATGATATTTCATTGTGGTTTGGTTTACATTTCTCTAATGATCAGTGATGTTGAGTTTTTCTTCATATGCTTGTTGGTTGTATGTATGTCTTCTTTTGAAAAGTGTCTGTTTGTGTCCTTTGGCTATTTTTTAATGAAGTCCTGCTTTTTTCTTGTATATTATTTTAAGTTCCTTATTGATGCTGCATATTAGACTTTTGTCAGATGATAGTTTGCAAATATTATCTTTCATTCTATGGGTTGTCTGTTTACTTTTTTGATAGTTTCTTTTGCTGTTTTTGCAGAAGCTCCTAAGTTTCATTAGATCCCGTTTGTCAATTTTTGCTTTTGTTGTGATTGCTTTTTGGTGTCTTCATCATTAAATGTTTGCCCTATGTCCAGAATATTGCCAAGGTTATCTTCCAGAATTTGTAGTTTTGAGTTTTACACTTAAGTCTTTAATGCATCTTGAGTTGATTTTTATATATGGTGTAAGAAAGTAATCCAGTTTCAATCTTCTACATATGGCTAGCCAATTGTCCCAGCACAATTTATTGGATAGGGAGTTCTTTCCCCATCACTTGTTTTTTTCAACTTTGTTGAAGATCAGATAGTTGTAGGTGTGGCATTATTTCTGGGCTTTCTATTCTGTTCCATTGGTCTGTGTGTCTGTTTTATTTATCCTTGGTGTTTATATAAACACAATATTATAAAGTCTTCAAAAGGAAAGTCTTCCGTTTATATATCTTCATATTACCCAAAATACATAGCAGAATATTTTGCATGTTACAGTCAATCAGTCAATATATGTTGATTTGTTGAGTTAAATTTTGCTCATGCCAGGTTGTTGGTAACATAAGAAATGCTGCACAACAAAGTAAGATGTTTTCTTATTGCTCAGGCTAAATATTATAGCAATTTGGATGAAGCCCATCAGAAAAAAAAAAAGATATATATATACTATATATATATATACAAATATTATAGCAATGTTATTGGAAGTATTAGGCTACTCTCAATGTACATGTTAGTAGAACTTCTTGCAACTTGTACAGATGAAAAAATCTTTTCATATGTGTTTGCAGATGATTAAGCTAATATATGGTCATTAGAGTGGGTCCTAATCCAATATGACTGCATCCTTATAAAAGGGGAAATTTGGATACAGAAACATACACACATGGACAACACCAAGTGAGGACAAAGGCAGAGATCAGGGTGTCTTAGTGTTCCTGAAGAAAAGAAACACTGAAGATTGCCAGAAAATGCCAGAAGCTAGGAGAGAGGATGGAACAGATTCTCCTTAACAGCCCTCAAAAGGAACCGACCCTGCCCATATCTTGATCAACTCCTAATCACCAGAACTACTAAACAGTAAATTTCTGTCATTTAAGACACCACCCAGTTGTGGTACTTTGTTATGGCAGCCCTGGAAAACTACTACGCTATGAATCCTAATGCTATCCCTCCCCTAGGCCCCCACCTCCCAACAGGCCCCAGTGTGTGATGTTCCCCTCCCTGTATCCATGTGTTATCATTGTTCAGCTCCCACTTATGAGTGAGAACATGCAGTGTTTGGTTTTCTGTTCCTGTAATACTTTGCTGAGAATGATGGTTTCCAGCTTCAGCCATAAAACTTAGATATAGCTACTTAGGCTGTATAAGAATGGATTCCATGTTTAAACTTTACAATGTGCTTTCTGTGTCAAGAATACATGTTTGTGATTCAGAGTCAACAATAATCTCTAGGCAATGTCTGATTTGGTAAAAGTAGATGAAAAAAAGAGTCTGTGTATAGAACAGGATTAGAAGTGAAAATGGAAAAGAACCATAGATGAACTGGTACAGTAAAATGATCATAGAATTTTTCCCTTTCCCTGTTTCATTTTTCCACTTTTTTCAGTTTTATTAGTATTTCTTATTTTATTCATCAATAATAAAGTGCATATAAATTATATTTTCTTATAGATGGGAGGAGGTAAAGGGAATACCTTTTTTTACTTCCAGTAACATAATTTAAAAAACTGAAAGTCATATCGTTTAGATTATACGTAAACATTTTTTAAACTACTGTATTTAATTAGCTTGAACCTTAATTGTATACTCCCTAATATCTAAGTTCTTCATTTTTTTTTCATTTTTCTTCAATATTCTACTATTTCTGATGCATTTTCTATAATCTTATGTTGGGCTCTTTGGAAAACAGCCTCCGGTACACAGTTTAACATGAAGAATGTTTTTAAGAATCTTTGAGATCAACACTCAGAACGGAGAGGGAGGAAGAAAGATTGAGCAGAAGTTGAGCAGTAATCCAAACTGAAGAGCAGGCTCAGTCAATCCTAGGGGGCACTCTGGAGACAGACTGGACCTTCAGAGTTGTTCTAAATTGGGCTAAGATAGGTGGCCTTTATACCTTTGCCTAGATCAGTCATTGGATGTGGGCCATCCCAGGAATGAGTGTGACATAGTGCAAGGTGGCTCTCTGCAGCTGAGCCAATCTTTTGAAATCACTGACTGTTCAAAGCTGTCAGTCAACATCACTCTCCACCAGCTGAGGCTGTAAGTCCTTCATTGAAAGGAACCTCAGGATTGCATTACAATGTCCACTGGATGGAAGAATGAATATCCTCCTGAGTTTATCTCACCTTACTATAAAAGATGGTCTAATAATCTGTGAAAATTTTTTAACATTGGGATCATTTCAATTACAAGAAAAAGGATGTCATATTTAAAAATTTTGTAAATGAAAAACCATTTCCTGAAAGAAATAATCATCCACTAATTTACATTTTTAGTTTTAAGATACCCAATCTATTCCCATGTTGACTTTGCTGGAGGCAGAGTTCACCTTTAGGTATAAATGCCCTCTGAAATTTTGAGTGCTAAATGATTTTCTACATTGGTGGATGTTGACCTGAACTTTCCTTTTTTATATACTTTTAAGTTCTGGGATATATGTGCAGAACATGCAGGTTTGTTACATATGTATACACGTGGCATGGTGGTTTGCTGCACCCATCAACCCATCATCTACATTAGGTATTTCTCCTAATTCTATCCCTCCCCTAGGCCCCCACCTCCCAACAGGCCCCAGTGTGTGATGTTCCCCTCCCTGTGTCCATGTGTTATCATTGTTCAACTCCCACTTATGAGTGAGAACATGCAGTGTTTGGTTTTCTGTTCCTGTAATACTTTGCTGAGAATGATGGTTTCCAGCTTCAGCCATGTCCCTGCAAAGGACATGAAGTTATCCTTTTTTATGGTGACATATTCTTTATCCATTATATCATTGATGGGCATTTGGATTGGTTCCAAGTCTTTGCTATTGTGAATAGTGCTGCAGTAAACATACATGTGCATATGTCTTTATTGTAGAATGATTTATAATCCTTTGGGTATATACCCAGTAATGGGATTCCTGAGTCAAAAGGTATTTCTGGTTCTAGATCCTTGAGGAATCATCACACTGTCTTCCACAATGGTTGAACTAATTTACATTCCCACCAACAGGGTAAAAGCTTTCCTATTTCTCCACATCCTCTCCAGCATCTGTTGTTTTCTGACTTTTTAATGATCACCATTCTAACTGGCGTGAGATGATATCTCATTGTAGTTTTGATTTGCATTTCTCCAATGACCAGTGATGATGAGCTTTTTTTTCATATGTTTGTTGGCCGCATAAATGTCTTCTTTTGAGAAGTGCCTGTTCATATCCTTCATCCTACACTTTTCGATGGGGTGGTTTGTTTTTTTCTTGTAAAATTGTTTAAGAACCTTGTAGATTCTGGATATTAGCCCTTTGTCACGTGGATAGATTGCAAACATTTTTTCCCATTCTGTAGGTTGTCTTTTCACTTTGATGACAGTTTCTTTTGCTGTACAGAAGCTCTTTAGTTTAATTAGATACCATTTGTCAATTCTGGCTTTTGTTGCCATTGCTTTTGATGTTTTAGTCATGAAGTCCTTGTCGATGACTATGTCCTGAATGGTATTTAGCCTAGGTTTTCTTCTAGTGTTTTTATCATTTTAGGTCATACATTTAAGTCTTTAATCATCTTGAGTTAATTTTTGTATAAGGTGTAAAAAAAGGGGACCAGTTTCAATTTTCTGCAAATGGCTAGCCAGTTTTTCCAACACCATTTATTAAATAAGGAATCCTTTCTCCATTGCTTGTTTTTGTCAGGTTTGTCAAAGATCAGATGGTTGTAGATGTGTAGCATTATTTCTTAGGCCTCTGTTCTGTTCCATTGGTCTGTATATGTGTTTTGGTACCATTACCATACTGTTGTGGTTACTGTAGCTTTGTAGTATAGTTTGAAATCAGGTAGCATGATGCCTTCAGCTTTGTTCTTTTTGCTTGGGATTGTCTTGGCTATGTAGGCTCTTTTTCAGTTGCATATGAAATTTAAAGTAGTTTTTTCCAATTCTGTGAAGAATGTCAAGGGTAACTTGATGAGGATAGCATTGAATCTGTAAATTACTTTGGGCAGTATGGCCATTTTCACGATATTGATTCTTCCTATCCATGAGCATGGAATGTTTTTCCATTTGTTTGTGTCCTGTCTTATTTCCTTGAGCGGTGGTTTATAGTTCTCCTTGAAGAGATCCTACACATCCCTTGTAAGTTGTATTCCTAGGTATTTTATTCTCTTTGTAGCAATTGTGAATGGGAGTTCACTCATGATTTGGCTCTCTGTTTATCTATTATTGATGTATAGGAATGCTTGTGATTTTTGCACATTAATTTTGTATCCTGAGACTTTGCTGAAATTGGTTATCAGCTTAAGGAGATTTTGGGCTGAGACAATGGGATTTTCTAAATATACAATCATGTCATATGCAAACAAAGACAATCTGACTTCCTCTCCTCTGATTTGAACACCCTTTATTTCTCTCTCTTTCCTGATTACCCTGGCCAGAACTTCCAATTTGTTGAATGGGAGTGGCGAGGGAGGGCATTCTTTTCTTGTGCCGGTTTTCAAAGGAAATGTTTCCAGCTTTTGCCCCTTCAGTATATATTGGCTGTGGATCTGTCATAAATAGCTCTTATTATTTTGAGATAGGTTCCATCAATAACTAGCTTATTGGGAGTTTTTAGCATGAAGGGTTGCTGAATTTTATCAAAGGCCTTTGCTGCATCTATTGAGATAATCATGTGGTTTTTGTCATTGGTTCTGTTTATGTGATGGATTACTCTTATTGATTTGCATATGTTGAACTAGGCTTGCATCCCAGGGATGAAGTTGACTTAATCCTAGTGGATAAGCTTTTTGATGTGCTGCTGGATTCAGTTTGCCAGTATTTTATTGAGGATTTCGCTATTCATCAGGGATATAGGCCTGAAATTTTGTGTTTTTGTTGTTGTTGTTGTTGTGTCTCTGCCAGCTTTTGGTATCAGGATGATGCTGGCCTCATAAAATGAGTTAGGGAGGAGTCCCTCTTTTTCTATTGTTTGGAATAGTTTCAAAAGGAATGGTAGCAGCTCCTCCTTGTACCTCTGGTAGAATTCGGCTGTGAATTCATCTGCTCCTGGGCTTTTTTTGGTTGGTAGGCTGTTAATTATTGCCTCAGTTTCAGAACTTGCTATTGGTCTATGCAGGGATTTGACTTCTTCCTGGTTTAGTCTTGGGAGGGTGTAAGTGTCCAGGAATTTATGCATTTCTTCTAGATTTTCTAGTTTATATGCGTAGGGGTGTTTATAGCATCCTTTTATGGTAGTTTCAAACACTAGCAGATCGGCATGATAAAACAGCTTATAGCAACACCAAAAACAAACAAACAACAACATAAAAAAAAAAAAAAAAAAAAACTAATGGATCACTTTACTACTACTATTAAAGGGAACTTAGCCTTAACAAAAAGTTATTTTAAACAACATGCCATTTTTGCCATAAACCTTCATCTTTTTTACTTTCATTTATCTATGAAAAGTGTTTTACGTAGTTACTTCACACTACTGTGTAGGAACATCAGGTACTACCAATATCATAATTAGATACGTTATAGGTTCACAATTATGTGGTTTAAGCTCCGTATCCATCACTTACTATGTTTATGAAGCTCTTAATTTGAAATCTGATTCTATCCAGGTTTTTGTCTCCTGTATTTGGCCATTAACCATCTAGCTCCTTCAGTTTTTCTTTGTGATCAGTCTTATCCCTGAAGCAATCTATTTCTGCCTTCATTCTTTTTCTTTATTGCTAGAGAATTAAATTCTCATTTCCACCCTTTCTAAATCATAAAATTAGCTCTGAGCTAGATTCTTTCCATGGCATTTGGCCATTTCCCTCTTATCTCTAAGATTTTAAATGTTTTATAAATAATCTTTGCTTATTGATCAAATTTTCTTAACACTTTAGGACCTAAATTTTGTGTATTTGTTTTCTTTGTACTGGTAGATTTTCTGGTGCTCTGGTTTTAGCTTGTGTGTAAATACTATAAAGTTTCTACTAGTAGATCAGCAGAGAAGGCATACAGCCTCACACGCACTGAAATACGTTTTTTTGCACAAGAAATATCTGCAAGTTTTAGAGTGTTAAAATAGGCTTTTGAATATTTTTAAAACTATTCCTGTTAATTCAAATATGTTTTGCTTAACTCCTAGGTTTTTAAAAAAAATTATCCAATGATTTGTAGGTTTTGTCTGGCGGGTTTATTATTTATCCGCCAGACAAACAGTGTTTTGTTGACATAAAAAATAGTCATTCTGAAAGCCAGTGTATATTATGATTATTTTGGTCACAGCCAGAGAGTTTATCTTAAATACAGTTTTATTGTGTGAAACATATATGAGGACAGATATAATATTAATTTAAATAAAAATATAAGAAAATATTTCTCTTCTTTTTAAATACAGTAGTTTTTTTTCTACTAGCCTACTGAACCCAAATTATTAAGCCATTCTCTACTGTGCTTGATTAGTTACTATAATATAAAAAATGATTCATGAAATTAATTCAGCAAAGTTGCAAAACATTAGTTCAACATACAAAAAAATCAGTTGTAATTCTATATACTAGCAATGAACTATCCAAAAAGGAAATTAAGAAAACAATTCCATTTATACTAGCCCAAAAGAATGAAATAGAAGGAATATATTTAGCCACAAAGTTGTAAGACTTTTGCGTTGGCAACTAAAAAGCACTGCTTAAAGATACTAAAGGGGACTAAATAAATAGAAAAATATACTGTGTTCATTGATTTGCAGACTTAATATACTTAAAATGGTAATATTTTCTTTTCTTTTCTTTTCTTTTTTTTTGAGACCGAGTCTCCCTCTGTCACCCAGGCTGGAGTGCAGTGGCACAATCTCACCTCACTGCAAGCTCCACCTCCCAGATTCACGCTATTCTCCTGCCTCAGCCTCCGGAGTAGCTAGGAC
The DNA here is from genome assembly GCF_002776525.5 of Piliocolobus tephrosceles. NCBI lineage: Eukaryota > Metazoa > Chordata > Mammalia > Primates > Cercopithecidae > Piliocolobus > Piliocolobus tephrosceles. The sequence goes on along the minus strand of NC_045436.1, from coordinate 77,197,329 downwards.
TACAGACGCCCACCACCGTGCCCGGCTAATTTTTTGTATATTTTTAATAGAGACAGAGTTTCACCGTGGTCTTGATCTCCTGACCGTGTGATCTGCCTGTCTCGACCTCCCATAGTGCTGGGATTACAGGCATGAGCCACTGTGCCTGGCCAATAGTAATACTTTCTAAAATAACGTTCAGATTTACATAATCCCTATCAGACTTTCAATGACTTTTTTTTGCAGAAATAGAAGAGCTTATTCTAAAATTCATATGGAATTGCAAGGGACTTCAAATAGCCAAAACAATCTTGAGAAGGAAGAATACACTTACAGAACTTCATTTGTTAATTTCAAAACTTACTACAAAGCTACAGTAATTGAAAGAGTATGGTATTGACATAAGGATAGACATATAGATCAATGGAATAGAATTGAGAATCTTTGAACAAACCAATACATGGTCAATTGATTTTTGACCAGGGTGCCAAGATCATTCAATGGGAAAAAGTAGTCTCTTTAACAAGAGGCTATTTGGTGCTGAAACAATTGGATACTCTCAAGCAAAAAATGAAATTGAAGCATTTTTTCATACAATATACAAAAGTTAAGCAAAAAATGGAACAAAGACCTAAGTGTAAGAGCTAAACCTATAAACTCTTAGGAGAAAACAGAAATAAACATTCATGACCTTGGATTTGATAGTCTTAGATATGACACCACAAATACAAGCAACCAAAGAAAAAAATAGGTAAATTGGGCTTATTAAAAAATTGAAGCATTTGTACATTAAAGGATAATATCAAGAAAGTGAAAAGACAACCTACATAATATGAAAAAATATTTGCAACTCATATATCATATAGGGTCTAATATCCAAAATACATAAAGAACTCTTACAACTCAACAACAGAAAGACAATCCTACTAAAAATTGGGTGAAGTACTATGGGGGCTCCAGAGTAGGACCAGTACTGGTCTGATAGTGTATTGGCCCTAAAATAGCATGTGGTTTATCTCCCAGGGGAGGTGGAGAGGGAGCTACATTGTTGCAGGTATGCATAACACTTTTGTAAGGTGGAGACCTGTTCAATAGGTGAGGCAGGCCTGGCAAACAACCCTTCTATCCACTCCTTGATAAGCAGGCCTGTTTTTACTGTTACCAGTAAAGTATCAGTTAGGGGTTTAACTTGCTGCAAGGCTTGTATATTCCTAGGATCTGTTGCTTAGTTGGGGAATAGTGGATTTTAGCATCCTTCCATAGTTGTGATCAAAATCCTAGGGGAACTGCTTTCCCATGATAGACTTGTCAGAGGGACCAACTGGTTCACTCAGGGATAATGATCCCATTTGTAGACATTGATATTCCGGGAAGAGAGAAACATAAGACTTTTCCCTGAGTCATTAGTAAATTAACCTTCTCAAATGCTTCCTCATGTTTTTTATTCCAGCACCCACTAGATCCCTGTTCCACTAGTTGGTATAGAGCTAAATGTAGAATGAAAGCCCACCAGTATCCCAAAAGACCTAGGAAACTTTGTTACTGTTTAACTGTTTTAGGTGTGAAAAATTGTTGTATTTTTTCAATTACTGTGCTTGAGATAAGGCACATCTTACCTGTCTAAGTGACCCCTAGGAAATTCACAGCTGATCCTGGGCCATACATCTTTTGTGGTTCAATGGCTCCTCCTCTGGATTAGAGACGAGTGCACAAGGCATCAAGGTGTTGCTGTAGCAATGACAAGTGTTTGGAGGTTAGCATAATATCAGCAAGGTAATGAAACTGTTTAACAGAATGTGGCATTGGGCTGCAAGTTAAATCTCGAGCAATTATTCCATGACAAATAGTGGGGTATGTAGATAACCCTGGGGCAACACTTGGAATGGCCATTGGTGGCCACTCCAAGGAGAAGCACATTGGTCCTGTGAATCAGTGTATAAAGGGATGGTAAAGAAGACACTAGCTAAATCTACCACAGCACAAATTAATGCACCTGTGTCCACTAAAACTAAGTTTCTCTGCTTGTTTTTGAACTCCAGTAGATTTTGGATGCCACATGGGGCCTCCAGTTGCCTCCTACTGCTCGCACATGAAGGGAACCTTGGCCCCAACCCTAATCTGTAAGCTGAGGAGGAGTACACCTCTGGAACACAGAGATTGAGGTTTTTTTAGGTATAGTTCCTTTTGCTCCTTCTACCTCTTTTTTTTGATGGGACACTAGTAAGGAGTTTAAACTGTTCTTCAGGAGTTGGGTCTTTCCAAAGGTGACTGATACTGCATTTGGTTGATCTATCATTTCTTTGTCTATCCAGGAAGAGATCAGATGATACCATATTTGTTTACTAGTAATTCTAACTGCACATTTCTGACCTCCCTTTTTTGTCCAGCAGACTCTATTTATCTCCTTTTCCCTTTCTCTTTAATGACCAGTTGGACCTTATCTCTTTCTTTTCCCATCTTTCCAAGATCAGCTATGGCTTCTCTCATATTATATTAATCTTGTCCCACAAGAGACTTCAAGAGGGATATGAGAGGCCCATGCCACTCCCAGGGAGAATTTGGTAGCAACTTGAATTTGTACATGAATTTTAGCAGCAGTATTCATATTCATATTCAGGAAAAAGATGGAAACAACACAGATGTCAATGAACTGATGAATGGATAAACAAAATGTGATATATCCATACAATAGAGTATTATCCAGCCATAAAATAGAATGAAGCACTGGTTCATGCTATAACATGGATGAACCTTGAAAACATTATGCTAAGGAAAAGTTTAAGATAGACACAAAAGGTCACATATTGTATGATTCAATTTATATGAAACAGCTAGATTAGGCAAATAAATTGAGATAGAAAACAGATGAATGATTTCCGGGGTTTGGGGGTAAGGAGGAAAGAGAAGTGACTACATAATGGGTACAGGATTTCTTTTGGGGTGATGAAAGTGTTCTGGAACTAGATAGTGAAAATGGTTGTTCAACATGGTGAATATAAAAAACGCCACTGAGTTGTACACTTCAAAAAAGTTAAAATGGTGAATTTAATGTTATTGGTCAATCTTTGAGTCTCAACTGAAATTTTGGGCCTCAGGCTGTAAGGTTAAGGTGGCTGGCCAAGAAAAAAGAAAGAAAAAAAAATTTCAAAAAAAAAAATGCTGTACAAAATTGATAATTTACATTCTTTTAAAGTTTAGTTTCTCCTTAAAGTAGAAGCTTCTTGCCACACATTTGCAATGGGTGTGATTTTATCTTAAAAATCCAAGTAAAAGAACGTTTGAGGACTCTTCCCCTTTTATTACATATAATACCATATGATGATAATCAATTTGCTTGTTCTTTCAGAGTTATTTAGCTCAGTAAATACTAAGAGCTGCCACCAAATAAAAAAAATTCTATAATTGATTTAAAAGCAGTGATTTGGATCATACAATTAGGTCTAATTATTGTATTTATTTTATTAAATTGTAAACTTACTAAAATAACATTGGCATATTCTCTGTCATAGATTTGTGGCAGCTGTTTCCAAAGTTGTTACTCCCCAAACAATAAATTTCATCTATAAGTCTTTTTGCCAGTAGAATCCTAGACCTGAATGACATCAATTTAAAGAGGTTATTACACTGATTCTAAACTCTTCTGCCTCACTGTAGTAAAAACTGGTCCAACTCAAAAAGGCCACATCTACCCAGCAGCTTGCTTTGAAAGTGCAATCATGCTCTCTAAGCACTGGTAGCACAATCATTGATTTTAGAATCAATGGGACACCAGGGTCACACTGGATCTCGACTTGGCAGCCAGAAAATGGGTTAGAACATTTTAAACTTTATAAAATCAAAGCAAGCAAACATTAAATTACATAAAATCGTATCTGTTTTGGCTGCTTGTATCTTAAAGGCAACTGAAAGCAGACATGAAATGCCAACATTCAACTTCAGGAATTTGAGAACTAGCCAGCCATCCCTGACTTTGTAGTCTAATGTCTGATTCCAGTTGAGAGCCAAATGTTGATTTCTTCTAAAGAACTCTTTTTTAGATATTTCATTTTGAAATTTTTATCAGTTTTCAAAAATTGGAATCCTGGGTTGCAGGCTGAAATATGAGCGTATTCCCTCAAAACACTCACAGCAAAAAGCCCAGCATTGTTTTATAAGCAACAACTTGACAAATGATGAATTTATAGCTGTGATAGTAGGTAAAATATGTTTGGTGGAATAAATGCCAAGTGGCAGTTTGATCTCATCATTAAGTGACAAGGTAGAGATATTACTTTTTTTCAAATTCATATGGATTTAGATGAGATTATACTAAGTAACAGAAAATTTGATCTTTGAATTTTTTCTAAGCAACTCCTGGCCCCCTATTGCCCCTCCACTGATTCTTTTAACTGGATTAACCTGTGAAAGTAGTGGCAGATTATAAAGAATATTTGCCCTTAGTCTTTGTGATATAGTTTAGGAGAGTCAATGTTAACTTACAATGTATTTTGTTTTACTTTTGTAGACATCTGTAACCCTGAATAGCTAAAATTATAGCACACTGTACACAATTTGTACTTAACTTTCTTTGTCACTTTAATTTTTTTTTGACAGATGGCTGCTGCCAAGAATCAGCTTGGGTGGGGAGCTAAAGTTCCAAGAAATATAAGAAGTTGCATGCATAGCTGATATCCCTCAGGTTTTTATCCTGCACTCCATATGATAAACAGAGACCTGAGCCAGAGCTCCTGCCTTCTGGGATGGCCCTTACCAATGACGGCTTTGTCTCTTGACTGAGTCCCAGGTCCCCAGTCTGTAAATCAGACATAATTTTGTTTGTCATCCCCTTTACTTCACCAAGGGATTTTAAGGATTGCAAAACCACATAGCACTTGACAATACAAAATGCTATGGTAATGGTTACAATGAAGAATTACCGTGTCCTGCCAATGAGTAATCTACTCTCAGGGAGTAAGTTAAGCATCTGGGATGTGAATTAACTCTCTCCTGCCGTCAGGGCACCATTTTTAGCTGAAGGCTGGAGGGTATAAAGACGCATATTATTCCTACATGAGGCTAAAATACTTCTGCCCTTCCCACTATGCTAACATTTTATAACTAAAAATTTACTAGGAGATATTAGACAGTCTTGGCAAATTCTAAAAATTAAATCTAGAAAATTATTATAGCTTAATATGTAATTATTGAAGCAATCGCCAATGTTTATTCCTTTAAAATAAAACAAAATGAAATATTTTCATTATTTCAGGTTTTCTTACCTGAAATCTTCAAAGACTGAAAGCATGAACAATAATATTACCATTTTCCTTTGCAGCTCATTATAGCTTTATGATTTATGAATTTATACAAACTTATTTTTATGCTATTATCACTACAAAGTGATATGTGTTCTTTACATTTACAGTATATTTTCTAAGTTAATAATCCATTTATATTTGTTAGCTAAGGCTGCTATGACAAAATACCACAAACTAAGTGTCTTAAACAACAGAGAGTGTTGTCTCATGATCTAGAGACTAGAAAACCCAGATCAAGTTGCTGACAGAGTTGGTTCCTTCGGAGGCCTGTGAAGGAGGGTCCGTCCAGGTCTCTTTCCTAGCTGCTAGTGGTTTGTCTGCAATCTTTGAAGTTCCCAAGTTTCTTCTCCATCACCCTGATCTCTGTCTTCATCTTCACATGGTGTTCTGCCTGTGTGCATGCCTGTGTCCAGATTTCTCCTATATATAAAAACACCCAACATAATGGATTAGGGACCCACCTTACTCCAGTATGACCTCATCTTACATTAACTAATTACATCTGCAACAACCCTATTTCCAAATAAGATCACATTCTGAGGTAGTAGAAATGAAGACTTCAAGTATGAATCTGGGGAGGGGAGACATAATTCTAATCATAGCATAATTTTATTAACTCTAAATTAAATGTATTGATGTAACAGAAGATCATAACTGATTATAGTTAAATTTATATTTGAGACCGTGTTTATTTTTTGACTGTCCACATGACTTTTTAGATTTTAATCGTATCTCCTTTCAGATTTCCCTCCTCATGTCTATAGTGTTCTCATTGATTTCACTCAGGTGTCTTAGGAAAGATGCTCTTCTCTATGCCTTTTAGAGTAATTTCTGCATTTTTAGGGTCCATAGTTCCATTACCATTTTGGGGGTTAGCACTTAGTAACATGTGTTATGTATTATCTATTCACTCCAAAATTTGTACATTCTCGAAAGCCAGGCACTTGAAGTCAAGGTTTTAATCTGTCTGGCAGTAGATATATAATTCTGGACCAGTGAGTTTCTGTACCTGTAAAGAAATTAGTAATGTTTTAATGGAGTTTTAGAGAGGATTAAATAAGATACTAAAAATAAAGTAGGAAACACTCTTAGCATAATGCTTGAGACTTGGCTCAGGTAATTTTCTTGTTTTTATTTCATTATTCAAAATGGCCTAGTATTATCTGCAAATTGGATGGAAAACTATGCAACCCTTTTTCCAGATCATTTAACAAAATTTACATAAGATTGTGTCTTTTTTTTTTTTTTTTTTTTCTTTTTTAGGTTGCTATACCAAATGCTCCCTTCTCAAAATTTCAAATAGCTTTAAAGGACAAAGACTTGTTTTTTTTTTGCTTTATCCTTTTTTCTTTTCCTTTTGTATTAGTTGTATTTCAGCTAATAATACAGTTAGTACAATACAATAATTTTATTAACAAATACAATTAGCTGTATTTCTGCTCCTGCCACACATTTTTTCCTTATTCCAGGATCCAGACTGAAAATGGAGCCTAAAGGCCTTATTGAGAACATCCTATCTTTGTGACAGAGGAAAAGAGACCAATCCAAAACCAACAGTGTACCTTGCAGCTTCTGCACACAACTGACATACTATTTCTTCTACTCACATCCCTTTGGTTAGAGCAAATCATTTGAACAATTACGGTGTAAGAGATAGGGAAGTATATGCCTTCCATAGAAAGACACTGAAAGTCACATGATGAAATGTAGAAATGTGTAATCTTCCAACAGGGGAGGAGGCAGAAAATAATTTGGAACATAACACAGCCTACCACAAAAACCAGTCACAATTCTGATACCTGAAAAACATCAATATTAGTAATTTTCTCTTCATAGGTGTGCCCTTTTATTTCTACTTAGGCTTTTTTTGTTGTTTTTAATCTCTTAGAAAAACAATAATTGTAGTGTTGAAATGACTACAACTCTTTGACCTCATGGAAGCCTCTTCAAAAAACATCTAATCAGCATACTTTCATCCACATGCATGATTACTTTCTTCAAACTCCTAAACCAACATAATATTTCCTTATATAGAGATTCATATTGACTTTCCTGTAATTTATATCCGAATAATTAGTGGTCTGTTAGACATCTTTTGCTTTTGCCTACTTTGGAAAACTTCCTGACTTTTGGTAATAGTGCCCCATTTAAAAAATTACCTGTTAACAAATGTAAACCAAAAATAAACTTCTTAGGATCCCCCGACCATCTGAATGGACTTTCTCCTGGGTCAGAGCACTCTTAAATTTAACCTGAAAGCTGGTTCAGGCCATGATGGGAAATGGGGGGTTACACATGCCACATTTACCCTCAAGCATTAACATCAACACAGACCTTAAATCTGATTTAAAAAAAATTACAAACTATTTTCTCTGAAGTGTGCTATCTGGAGGCTTCATCTACACTATATAACTTTGGTCTCCACAGCCTTTTATCATAACCCAGACATTCCTTTCCATTCCTTTCTATTGACAATAACTCTTTCAACCAATTGCCAATGAGGAAAATTTTGAATCTTTGTCTAAGTATGACCTGGAACCCTCCCTCACCCCCATTCTCCCACTTCAAATTGTCCCGCTTTCTAGACTGGACAAATGTACTCAGGATCTCCTGAGGGCTGTGTCATGGGTCCTGATCACTCATATTTGGCTCAGAATAAATCTCTTCAAATATTTTACAAAGTTAGACTCTTAGTATCAACATCATGTTCAGTCTTCATGTCTCATTTGGGTATTCTGCACTCTAAAGAGTCACAATAATTGGTTCTTAGGCAGATATATGACTCAAATTGAGCTAATCAGAGCAAACAGATGTGAGCCTGACAACTTTTACAGGAACTATGAGGAAAGACTGTCTCTCTCAGGGGGTTTATTAACTACTAAGATTCATCCCTGGAGCTACTGGTGACCCTCTGGCCACCATGAGAATATAGCTTATATGAGAATACTTCATATCAGAGAAAAGAATTACTGACAGTGGAAGAGAAAATGAGAAGATTAACAGGATTGTTTAAGCACCTAGATACAACCTTAAATGAAGCTCAACCTCCTTAACTTCTATTTTTTGCTTAAACTGATTAGATTTCTGTCATATGCAACCTAAAGGGTCTTGACTCATGTATTCAACTTTCTAGTTTTTTTCCGGATTATCAGGGAGATGTGAATATATACTTCCTGTTTCATTCCACCCTCCCTTTTCTTCTGCAAGATGTTTTATTTTATCAAAGTTGTATAGAACTGTTTTTTATTCTTCACTCATTTGATACAAAATTAGTATAACCAAAAATTATTAAATAAGTCTATGATAAGAAAATTTTATTTCTGATCTTCATGATGGAAAGAAATAAACTAATTTTAACAAAAAAGTATTTGCTATATATTATATTCAAGCTCTAAGAGAGTGAAATGGCAGTATGGAATCAAGGAAAAGAATAGAATTTGTAATTGTAAATCAAAGAAAATGACTGAGGTGAGTCTCCATCATTTTAGAGGTTTATTTTGTCAAGATTGAGGATATGCCCAGGAAAAAGGAACACAAAACCACAAGAAACATCTCTGATTCGTGCTTTTTCCAAAGAGGGGTTTTGGGATATATATATTAAAAGGGAAAGGACAAGCAGTAGGGGAAAGAAGAAGGAAAAGAAAAAGGAAGGGTAGATAAGGTAGATAAAAGGCACACCGTTTCATTTCTTTTAGTCTTTGATCATTTACTGAATCCACATTTTACATGTATGAGGAGGAAGTGGGAAAATAGTTATGCATTTCTCTTGTACTCAGTGAATTTTTCCAGAAGTCAGCACAGAGCAGAAGAAACCGTCATATATGCATTTGTCTCAGGTGAGTTGTGCACAGGGGAGGGTTGACTTGTAAGTCCTGTCCTTTGTCCAGTACTTATGAAAATAAGCTGTTAACTTACATTGCCAGTGTGAAATTCAACAGAACTGTTTTAGGGAAAAGACCTTGGGGCCCACAAGGAATTGTGAGCAAATTGTGAGACAGGTATGTAGCCTTTTATCTTTGTAGCTATCTATTTAGGAAGAAAATGCGAGACAGTTTTGCATGATGCAGCTCCCAGATTGACTTTTTCCTTTGGTTTAGTGAATATGGGGTCCCAAGATTTTATTTTCCTCTCATAGAATTAATGAACGTGAGTTAGAAATCTGGTTCGTGTACTTATTAGCAGTTTGACCAGAGAGAATGATTTATACTTCACACATCAAGTCTTAATTTTTTTTGTTGGGGATAATACTAGAAATTTAACAGCTATTGTAGTGAGCAAATGAAGCAGTTTTTGTGACAAATAATATAAAGTTTTATAAAAATTACCACTCTTCTTACCACTGGACCAAAGTGTAGTCCTAGGATTAGGAGGATTTACTTTACCCAGGAGCTCATTAAAAGTACAGATTCTCAGATCTTGTCCTACTGAGTAAGACTTTTAGAGTGGTGCTCAGGAATCTGTGTTTGAAGGAGCTTTCCATGGAACACTTGTGAGAGTTACAACTGAAAACCATAATCTTAAATGTTCTATATGAATAAAAGAAGCCCATCACCTGGATTTGCTATGATCTATGTTGGTAATCAGCATTTAGTGAACTATAAGAAGTCCATGTACCAATAACCTTCTTTCTAGCCACAAAGATAAAATGGACACAGATCTTAAAAATTCAATGCATAAGATAATGGTAAATGAAATATGATAAGGCATAATACGTATAATTATCAAAGAAATGATATACTATGAGATATGAAATTAAGAAGAAAAGATAATTGCACACTACAATTTTCTCAGAGGAACATATAATCTGAGGATAAATTCCTCAAGCTATAGACAGAATTTTGGGGGGGGGGGGGGGGGGGAAGTGAATGCAAAGGATTCCAGATGAAGGAATTACGGTGAAAACAACATAGATGGGCAAGGCCAGGAATAAGTTCAGCATCAGTGGAATGTAGAGTGCTTTGCAGGAGAAAAAAAAAAAGCCAAAACACACACACACACACACACACACACACGAACTCTTTCCCATCTGCAAGATGGCTGGTGAAAAAGTTGAGAAGCCAAATACTAAAGAGAAGAAACCTGAAGCCAAGAAGGCTGATGCTGGTGCCAAGGTGAAAAAGGGTAACCTCAAGGCTAAAAAGCCCAAGAAGGGGAAGCCCCATTGCGGCCGCAATCCTGTCCTTGTCAGAGGAATTGGCAGGTATTCCCGATCTGCCACGTATGCCAGAAAGGCCATGTACAAGAAGAAGTACTCAGCCGCTAAATCCAAGGGTGAAAAAAAGGAGAAAGTTCTTGCAACTGTTACAAAGCCATTTGGTGGTGACAAGAACAGTGGTACCTGGGTGGTTAAACTTCATTGCCACCTCAACCAAAATTGATATCAGCAATGTAAAAACCCCTGAACACCTTACTGATGCTTACTTCAAGAAGAAGAAACTGTGGAAGCCCAGACACCAGGAAGGTGAGGTCTTCAACACGGAAAAAGAGAAGTATGAGATTACAGAGCAGCGCAAAATTAATCCGAAAGCTGGAGATGCACAGATTTTACAAAAAATCAAAGCTATTCCTCAACTCCAGGGCTGCCTGCAATCTGTGTTTGCCCTGACAAATGGAACTTAGCCTCACAAATTGGTGTTCTAAACGTCTTAAGAAGAACCTAATTAACTATCTGACCAAAAAAAAAAAAAAAAAAAAAAAAATAAGTAAAAACACAAGAAAGGAGCTTGGGATAAACTAAAAATGGCTTTTGATAACAAGAAAAATTCAAATGATGTTTTTAGCAGTAAGGAATGTATAGTGGGAGAATGGAATAGTGAAAGTACACACACATTAAAACATCATGGTTAAAAGCATGGTTCAGATAGTTCTGCCTCAATTTGAACCCTAAATTACTATTAACTACCTATTAAATTTAACAGAAATGTAACTATTCTGTGTCAGATGTACAGTGGGAATATATTTGCATATACAGGTTGTTGCTCAGTTGCAGTTATCATAATCCACTCTGGATAGTTTAAGCATGAAGAGAGTTACGCAGAATGTTAAGTGACTTTTGGAAGCACTGGAAGAAGAAAACAGTCTTTATAATAAATGTTTTAAAATGCTGCCCAAAGCCACATTGCAGAACTAGACCACCATAGAAAGAAACATTTGCTCCTGCCATGATTAGGAAGCTACTGCCATATTAACAAGCCACCACTACATCTCTCAGGTCCAGCATCACAAAATCTCTGCCATACCCTACAACAGGTAAATGGGGACTTCAAGTTCTGTATGTTTCTTGACTTCAGTTCTAATTCAAGTTTTGCATGAACACATGGGAACAATGCACAAAGTGACATCTGCAACCTGGACTGGAATAGTCTGGGTAATGTGGCATTTAGCTTGCCTACCTCAGCCCAGGAAGGCACATTGGGAAAAAATTAGAGTAAACTTTGAAGGAACCAGTCTACATTATCATCTTCTAATTCCCAGAATCACTGTGAGGACTAGATTCAATTCTCTGTATCAGGCTTTCGGGATGACACAGAATATGCAGCATACAGTAGATGCTCAGGACGTGGTAGCTTATAAAAGATTTTAGGATCACAGTTTTGAATAAAAAGAAAAAAAAGCAATGAAACCATTTAGAAGACAATTTCTGCAGTTTAGAGTAGAAGAAATAATGACACAATGAAAATGAAGGTTGTACCTATGAACAAATGAAGAGATACTCATGATATTTCAAGGGCATCATGGACCAGACTCCATGACAGAATGTTAACTGGTATTTACAAAGTTGATTGTTCAGATTGCTAATGATTTTCAGTATGAGGCTACTTGTTTTATTTCAAGATGGATGCTGGAAAGGGAACCAAATCAGTTTCAAATTCCACAATTGATTGTCCATAGCTATTTTGTGTTCTCAGAACTAAAAATTGTTAGGACAGACATCTGAAGAGTTTGTATCAATTTGGTATTCTCTCTGAAACAGTAAATCTCAATAAATATGTTGTAGATGGGTCTTTTGTAACCTAAATGGGTCCTAGATGGTTTGTTTGAATACTTAAATAGTGCTTACGTGTAATAAGAAATGAAATTAATACACTTTTTAAATTGTATAAGCTCAAAATATCTCCATTTTAAGGTAGAAGAAGTTATTAGTAGAAGTACTTTAGACCTGCTTTCTGCAAGGGATGTATTTCCCTGAAACATGACTACTAGCAAGACCAAAAAATGTGTTAAATCCAAATGCTCAGTAGGACATCCAACTTTACCATGTCATAAAATCTTCCAGGAAGCCAGTAAGAGTTCTCAGTCTTTTCTTAGAGTTTACAAGGGAGAAACATTCATTCATTTAGCACCTTGTTCATATACTTAGTACATGAATAATGGTCCTTTTCTCTGATGCCTAGTCTGAGTCTTTGGCTCTCAATCTTCTGCTGTCTTCTATTTAGAGCTTTTTCTTTTTTCCTTTCTTTCATTCACAAACAGTACAGGCTAGTTAGCTTAAGTAATGGCTTTTCCTGATCACTGATTTCTGTGTGCCTCAAGGATTATTTAGTTAGTGCTAAGTACACTTAGTGCATCTGGTTACCCTGACTCATCCTCTGAAGAATGCTGATTCCTCAGGTGTGTCTTCAAGACTATTTTTTGAGATGGTTCTAACTTCTGAACCCCCAAGGATGTGGGCCAGGTTAGAGGAGCATTACATCTTTTCGCTTAAGAGCATTCACTTTAGAAGCAATGAGAAGTGAATTTCCCATTTCTATACATGTTTTCCTCTTCTACGTTGAAAAAATACAGTCAGAATTAGTTTAACGATGAAAATGTTAGATGTTATGTGAAAGATAAGAATATGTTTGTATTGCATCAATGTTGTTATTTAATATAGTTATAGAAAAACATAAAATATAATACAAATAAGAAAATTAACACATATTGAACACTTCCTATATACCAGGTATCATGTGGACCACTTTGCATATATTCTCCCAGTTATTCCTTTTAACAATCATGTATGTAAGAGACTATTATCTTCATTTTATAGACAAGCCAACTGAGGATCAGAGATTAAGAAACTAGTCCAGTGTTTCACACATGCAGCTAGGAAGAGCAGTTCAGGTACTCAAATCAGGCAGCCTGATTCCAGTTTCAGGGGAAATTGTGTGTGTGTGTGTGTGTGTGTGTGTGTGTGTGTGTGTGTGTGTATGTGTGTGTGTAATGTCAACTAAGATCTTAATTTCTTAATGCTAATATGAAATTGATTCAATAAGCAGTTTCTTAGGAAAAGCAAATACTAAATGTCACAACAGATGGAGTGCTAGTTTGTTCTCTTATTCTGCCCTTTGGATGTTTCAAACTGCTGTTTCCTGCTTCAAAATATCGGTTAGGAAAGTCAAAGTTACAAAAAGGGAAAGGGAAAGAATAGAACCAATAAAGGGTAAGTCTATCAGAACACATTTAGGAGACTCTTCAATAAGGGAATGAAAAAGGAATATTGCTTTTCTCTAAACCATTTTTTTTTTTTTTTTGAGACAGAGTCTTACTCTGTTAGCCAGGCTGGAGTGCAATGGTGCAATCTCAGCTCACTGCATCCTCCACTTCCCGGGCTCAAGCAATTCTCCCACCTCAGACACATGAGTAGCTGGGATTACAGATGTGTGCCACCATGCCCAGCTAATTTTTGTATTTTTAGTAGAAATGGTGTTTCACCATTGTTGGCTTGGCTGGTCTTGAACTCCTGACCTCACGTAATCTGCCCACCTTCGCCTCCCAAAGTGCTGGGATTACAGGCATGAGCCACTGCGCCCAGCCTCTCTAAAATACTTTTTAAAGAAGAGTTTTTGGTCATTTCTGGCAAGATGGCCAAATACAAACAGCTCTGGTCTACAGCTCCAAGCAAGATCGATGCAGAAGGTGGGTGATTTCTGCGTTTCCAACTGAGGTACCCAGTTCATCTCACTGGGACTGGGTGGACAGTGGGTACAGCCCAAGGAGAGTGAGCCCAAGCAGGGTGGGGCATTGCCTTACCTGGGAAGTGCAAGGGATTGGGGAATTCCCCCTATTAGCCAAGGGAAACCATTAGGGACTGTACCATGAACTCCGGACCAGATACTGCACTTTTCCTATGGTCTTCTCAACCCACAGACCAGGAGATTCCCTCTGGTGCCTACGCCACCAGAGCTCTGCGTTTCCAGCACAAAACTGGGCAGCCATTTGGACAGACACCAGCTAGCTGCGGGAGTTTATTATTATTATTATTATTATTTATTTATTTTTTTATTTTTTATTTCATACCTCAGTGGCACCAGGAATGCCAGAGAGACAGAACCGTTTACTCCCCTGGAAAGGGGGCTAAAGCCTGGGAGTCAAGTGGTTTGGTTCAGTGCGTCCTACCCCCACAGAGCCCAGCAAGCTAAGATCCACTGGCTTGAAATTGTCGCTGCCAGTACAGCAGTCTGAGCTCGACCTGGGATGCTTGAGCTTGATTGGGGGAGGGGCGTCTGCCATTGCTGAGGCTTGGGCAGGCGGTTTTACCCTCACAGTGTAAACAAAGCTGCCAGGAAGTTCGAACTGGGCAGAGCCCACCACAGCTCAGCAAGGCCACTGTGGCCAGACTGACTCTCCAGGTAGATTATCTCCTGTCTGGGCAGGGCATCTCTGAAAAACAGGCAGCAGCCCCAGTCAGGGACTTAGAGATAAAACCTGCACCTCCCTGAGAGCACCTGGGGGAAGGGCAGTTGTGGGCACAGCCTCAGCAGACTTAAACATCCCTGTCTGGCAGCTCTGAAGACAGCAGTAGATTTCCCAGCACAGCGTTCAATCTCTGGTAATGGACAGACTGCCTCCTCAAGTGGGTCCCTGACGGCCTTGTATCCTGAATGAGAGACACCTCCCAGTAGGGGCCGATAGACACCTCATACAGGAGAGCTCTGGGTGGCATCTGGCGGGTGACCCTCTGGGACAAAGCTTCCAGAGGAAGGAACAGGCAGCAATCTTTGCTGTTCTGCAGACTCCGACAGTGATCCCCAGGCAAACAGGGTCTAGAGTGGACCTCCAGCAAAATCCAGCAGACCTTCAGCAGAGGGACCTGACTATTAGAAGGAAAACTAACAAACAGAAAGGAATAGTACCAACATCAACAAAAAGGACGTCCATTCAGAGACCCCCTCTGAAGGTCAGTGACTTCAAAGACCAAAGGTAGATAAATCTATGAAGATGAGGAGAAACCAGCACAAAAAGGCTAAAAGTTGCAAAAACCAGAATGTCTCTTCTCCTTCAAAGAATCACAACTCCTCACCAGCAAGGGAACAAAACCAAATGGAGAATGAGTTTGACGAATTGACAGAAGTAGGCTTCGGAAGGCGGGTAATAGTAAACTACTCTGAACTAAAGAAGCATGTTGTAACTCAATGCAAGAAAGTTAAGAACCTTGAAAAAAGGTTAGAGGACTTGCTAACTAGAATAACCAGTTTAGAGAAGAACGTAAATGACCTGCTGGAGCTGAAAAACACAGCACAAGAACTTCGTGAAGCATACACAAGTATCAATAGCTGAATTGATCAAGCGGAAGAAAGGATATATCAGAGATTGAAGATCAACTCAATGAAATAAAGTTTCTCACAAGATTATAGAAAAAAGAATGAAAAGAAATGAACAAAGCCTCCAAGAAATATGGGACTATGTGAAAAGACCAAATCAATGTTTGATTGGTGTACCTGAAAGTGACGGGAAGAATGGAACCAGGTTGGAAAACTCTCTTTGGGATATTATCTAGGAGAACTTCCCCAACCTAGCAAGGCAGGCCAACATTCAAATTCAGGAAATACAGAGAACACCACAAGATACTCCTTGAGATGAGCAACCCCAAGACCCATAATCCTCAGATTCACCAAAGTTGAAATGAAGGAAAAAAATGTTAAGGGCAGCCACAGAGAAAGTCGGGTTACCCACAAAGGGAAGCCCATGAGACTAACAGCAGATCTTTCAGCAGAAACCCTACAAGCCAGAAGAGAGTGGAGACCAATATTCAACATTCTTAAAGAAAAGAATTTTCAACCCAGAATTTCGTATCCAGCCAAAGTAGGCTTCATACATGAGGAAGAAATAAAATCCTTTACAGACAAGCAAATGCTGAGAGATTTTGTCACCACCAGACCTGCCTTACAAGAGCTCCTGAAGGAAGCACTAAACATGGAAAGGAACAACTGGTACCAGCCACTGCAAAAACGCCAAATTGTAAAGACCATAGATGCTAGGAAGAAACTGCATCAACTAACGAGCAAAATAACCAGCTGACATCATAATGGCAGGATCAAGTTCACACATAACAATATTAACCTTAAATGTAAATGAGCTAAATACCCCAATTAAAAGACACAGACTGGCAAATTGGATAAAGAGTCAAGACCCATCGGTACACTGTATTCAGGAGACCCATCTGATGTGCAAAGACACACATATGCTCAAAATAAAGGGATGGAGGAATAGTTACCAAGCAAATGGAAAGCAAAAAAGAAAAGAAAAAAAAAGCAGTGGTTGTAATCCTAGTCTCTGATAAAACAGAATTTAAACCAACAAAGATCAAAAGAGACAAGGACATTACATAATAGTAAAGGGATCAATGCAACAAGAAGAGCTAACTATCCTAAATATATATGCATCCAATACAGGAGCAACCAGATTCATAATGCAAGTTCTTAGTGACCTACAAAGAGACTTAGACTCCCACACAATAATAGTGGGAAAATTTAACACCCCACTGTCAATATTAGATCAACGGGATAGAAAATTAACAAGGACATCCAGGACTTGAACTCAGCTTTGGACCAAGTGGTACTAATAGACATCTACAGAACTCTCCACCACAAATGAACAGAATATATGTTCTTCTCAGCACCACATTGCACTTATTCTAAAATTGACCACATAATTGGAAGTAAAACACTCCTTAGCAAGCGCAAAAAATGGAAATCATAACAAAGAGTCTCTCAGACCACAGTGCAATCAAATTAGAACTCAGGATTTAGAAATTCACTCAAAACCACACAACTATATGGAAATTGAACAACTTGCTCCTGAATGACTACTGAGTAAATAATGAAAAGAAGGCAGAAATAAATATATCCTTTGAAACCAATGAAAACAAAGACACAGCATACCAGAATCTCTGGGACACATTTAAAGCAGTGTGTAGAGGGAAATTTATAGCACTAAATGCCCACAAGATAAATAGGAAAGATCTAAAACTGGCACCCTACCGTCACAATTAAAACAACTAGAGAAGCAAGAGCAAACAAATTCAAAGGCTGTCTGAAGACAATAAATAACTAAGATGAGAGCAAAACTGAAGGCGATAGAGGCACAAAAAACCCTTCAAAAAATCAATGAATCACAGAATTGGTTTTTTGAAAGATCAACAAAATAGACCACTAGCCAGACTAATAAAGAAGAAAAGAGAGAAGAATCAAATAGATGCAATAAAAAATGATAAAGGTGATATCACCACCAATCCCACAGAAATACAAACTACCATTAGAGAATACTATAAACACCTCTACACAAATAAACTAGAAAATCTGGAAGAAATGGATGAATTCCTGGACACATACACCCTCCCAAGACTAAACCAGGAAGAAAACAAATCCCTGAATAAACCAATAACAAGTTCTGAAATTGAGGCAGCAATTAGTAGCCTACCAACAAAAAAAAGCCCAGGACCAGGTGGATTCACAGCCGAATTCTACTAGAGGTGCAAATAGGAACTGGTACCATTTCTTCTGAAACTACTCCAAAAAATAGACAAACAGGGAATCATCCCTAACTCATTTTATGAGGCCAGCATCATCCTGATACCAAAACCTGGCAGAGACACAACCAAAAAAGAAAATTTCAGGTCACTATCCTTGCTAAACATCCGTGAGAAAATCCTGAATAAAATACTGACAAACCAAATCCAGCAGCACATCAAAAAACTTACCCACCAGGATCAAGTCAACTTCATCCCTGGGATATAAGGCTGGTTCAACATACTCAAATCAATAAACATATCCATCACATAAACAGAACCAATGACAAAAACCACATGATTATCTCAATAGATGCAGAAAAGGCCTTCGATAAAATTCAACAGCACTTCATGTTAAAAACTCTCAATAAACTAGGTAATGATGGAATGTATCTCAAAGTAACAAGAACTATTTATGACAAACCCACAGCCAATATCATACTGAATGGGCAAAAACTGGAAGCTTTCCCTTTGAAAACCAGCGCAAGACAAGGATGCCCTCTCTCACCACTCCTATTCAACACAGTGTTGGAAGTTCTGGCTAGGGCAATCAGGCAAGAGGAAGAAAGAAAGGATATTCAATTAGGAAAAGAGGAAGTCAAATTGTCTCCGTTTGCAGATGATGTGTTTGTATACTTAGAAAACCCCATCATCAGAGCCCAAAATCTCCTTAAGCTGATGAGCAACTTCAACAAAGCCTCAGGATACAAAATGTGTGAAAATCACCAGCATTCCTTTACACCAATAACAGAAAACAGAGAGGCAAATCATGAGTGAACTCCCATTCACAATTGCTACAAAGAGAATAAAAGAGCTAGCAATATAACTTACAAGGGATGTGTAGGACCTCTTCCAGGAGAACTACAAACCACTGCTCAAGGAAATAAGAGAGGCCACAAACAAATGGAAGACATTCTATTCTCATAGATAGGAAGAATCAATATCATGAAAATGACCATACTGCCCAAAGTAATATATAGATTCCATGCTATCCCCATCAAACTACCCTTGATGTTCTTCACAGAATTGGAAAAAAAAAAAAAAAACTACTTTAAATTTCGTGTGTGGAACCAAAAAAGAGCCTGCAGAGCCAAGACAATCCTAAGCAAAAGGAATAAAGCTGGAGACATCGTGCTACCTGACTTAAAACTATATTACAAAACTATGGTAATAAAAACAGCTGTACTCGTACCAAAACAGATATATAGACCAGAAATAATGCCACACATCTGCAACCATCTGAACTTTGACAAACCTGACAAAAACAAATAACGGGGAAAGGATTCCCTATTTAATAAATGATGTTGGGAACACTGGCTAGCCATACGCAGAAAGCTGAAACTGGATCCCTTCCTTACACCTTATGGAAAAATTAACCCAAGATGGATTAAAGACTTAAATGTAAATCCTAAAACCATAAAAACCCTGAAAGAAGACCTAGGCAGTACAATTTGGGACATAGGCATGGGCAAAGACTTCATGACTAAAACACAAAAAGCAATGGCAACAAAAGCCAAAATTGATAGAATGAACAGGCAAACTACAGAATGGGAGAAAAAGTTTGCAATCTATCCATCTGACAAAGGGCAAATATCCAGAATCTACCAAAATCTTAAACAAATTTATAAGAAAAAACAACCCCCTCAAAAAGTGAGCAAAGGGTATGAACAGACAGTTCTCAAAAGAAGACATTTATGCACCCAACAAACATGAATAAAAGTTCATCATCACTGGTCACTAGAGAAATGCAAATGAAAATCACAATCAGATACCATCTCACACCAGTTAGAATGGCGATCATCAAAAAGTCAGGAAATAACAGATGCTGGAGAGGATGTGAAGAAATTGGAATACTTTTACACTGTTGGAGAATGTAAATTAGTTCAACTATTGTGGAAGACAGTGTGGTGATTCCTCAAAGATCTAGAACTAGAAATACCCTTTGATCCAACAATCCCATTACTGGGTGTATACCTGAAGGCTTATAAGTCATTTTACAATAAGGGCACATGCACATGTATGTTTATCACAGCACTGTTCACAATAGCAAAGACTTGGAACCAACCCAAATGCCCATCAGTGATACACTAGATATACACCATGGAACACTATGCAGCTGTAAAAAACGATGAGTTCCTGTCCTTTGCAGGGACATGGATGTAGCTGGAAGCCATTGTTCTCAGCAAACTAACACAAGAACAGAAAACCAGATACTGCATGTTCTTACTCATAACTGGGAGTTGAACAATGAGAACACATGGACACAGGGAGGAGAACATCACATACCAGGGTCTTTCAGGGGTTGGGAGGCTAGGGGAGGGACAGCATTAGGAGAAATACCTAATGTAGATGATGGGTTGATAGGTGTAGCAAACCACCATGGCACGTATATACCTATGTAACAAACCTGTAAGTTCTGCACATGTACCCCAGAATTTACAATATAATAATAAGGAAAGAACAAGAGTTTTAAGGGTAAAAAATGTGTTTATCCTATTCTTTATGCAAAATTTTATAATAAGTATTGCAATATAATGTAGCATACATTAACAGCTCCTGCATTTGAAGAATTCAGGTACTCAACTATCAGTTCTTTGCTTTTCTTTCTTTATTTCATATTTAAACACAGAAAGCAGTAAATTGGGGCCAATGAAATGTGTACTCCAACACCTCTGGCCAAGCAGGGCAATTTCCGGCATGTTCAGTGCTCCTAGAATCCATACGGACACTTTAAAACAAAGAGTCACATGAGCTACCAGACAGCATCTTAGGCTTCATTCCACCAAACTATTATTGTAACTTCTAGTGGTCACTACCAGAGAAGGCATCTGTGCAACTCCCCTTTGATTTCTTGCCATTTCCATGTTTTGCAATAGTTCATGGCAGCTTAGCAAGCTAAAGGCTTTGTCTGATTAAATCCTAGGCTTCTTTTTGTTTCTCTTTGGCCCAACTTATGACAGTGAAGCCAGCTTGAAGGGCCCAGCCTGGCAGGGTACATCCCCAGTGATTTATGCAGTGTCACTTTCTTGATGATTAACCTGAATAAATCATGCTGGTCTTTTCAGCAGTGATATAGCTGCCCTTTATATGCTTATCAATTTTCAGGGCAAGGAGAAATTAGCCCAGTTTTCCCATTGATCTTGTGAAGAAAATTGTATCTCACAGCAGGGATTCTACTGACAAACAATGAGAACAGTACAAATAACTTACTGGTTTACTTTTTAATCAATAAAGTTTCTCACAATGCATTATTCTAGCAATTGGCCTAAATCACTGTGCCTATAACTGTTGTTTTCAAAACCTTTTAATCTAATTGGAAAATCTTCCTTTGTACTAGTAATAAACACTCACTAAACTGTCTGCACCTAATTGAGCTATAGTAATTTATGGGTGCTCCCTACTGTTTTTCCCCTCTTTAATCAGAGAGACCACTTTATGTCTTTAACTAATGAATTCTAAGAATCCACCTAGTAGATCTGATCAAATGTCACTAGTGAATAAATCTTCATTAACACTGGCAGGTTCTGAACCTGGTCTCCATCTTGATTTAATTATTGTCTCACAACTGTACTCTCATCCGTTTTTCTCCATTTCTTCAGGTAATGCCTTCATCACCAGATCTACTTGTAAAACACAAACCCCCGCCATCAAGAGTCTGTGCCAGTCCTAGGAATGAAAGCAGAGCTGACTCACTAGTATGATCAATACCACGTCACCCGGTTGTGGACATTGTAGTTGCTCTTTCAGCTTCCTCTGCATCCTTTTCTGCATCCTTTCACTTTTGCCTGTATAAAAACATGCATGCTCCTATCAATTAATCTGGTAAATTAATTTATGCTACCCCCAATCAGAAAAGTACATACACCCATAAACTGTTAAGAGGAAAACATATATTCACAATAGGTCATTATCTCTATAGGAAAGTGTTCTTGGGAAATCAGTTTGATGTCATAAATTTGTTAAGGTCAGAGCAAATGAAGTTAGATGATACTAAGTGTGGTGGGGTGTCACAAAGCTGGCACCTACCAGTGACCAGCCAGATCCACTGAAAGGACTCCATGAACTATGTTCACATTAAACTGACAGATCACTTATTTTCCTGAACTGTTTTCAGGAATACTGACTGATGAGGTTTATTTTGAACACTCCTTGTTATCCCACCTGCTTCATTTTGGAATCATGTCCTCATGCTATCATTTATATAGTCCTCATGCTATCGTTTATATAGTTCTAAAAAAGTATGCCATCCATAAATGACTCACGTACATTAAATTGAAAAAACAGAAATAGATGCTGCCGTGCAGGAGAGAGCAACAATATTAGCCATGATAGTTAGTTTAATTGCTAGTTAACAAATATGTATGTAGAATTTACTGTGGGCCAAATACTCTTCTAAACACTTTGCAGGTTTTAATCATCCACACAACCCCAAAAATCTGCTCTTTTTTAAAAATCTTATTTCCCAGATGAGAGAACTGAGGCACAGAGAGTTTGAGTGTCTTGCTATAATCACACAATTAACAAATGGCAGAACTGGGATTTGAGTCCAGGTAGACATGTTTTGGAAGTAATTATTTTTTCTCTAAACTATGCTGTTTGCACAACCGAACATTTGACTTGATTCTGAGTTCTAGAGTATAGGACAAAAATGGAGCATAATGATAGCTCAGGAAATCCTGATATTTAGTCATAAAAATATGTTCTAGCACATATCCCATGAACCCTGGTCTTTCACAATGATCCTCCAGAAAGAGATTCCGTAGTTCAAAAAATTTAGGAAACTTTATCCATGTTATGACTCCCTTGGAAATTCACAAACACAGTAGCATGCTAAAGGGTCTGAGAGGATATTCAATGGAGACACAAGTGTAATTAGGTGCAGTGTAGTATTTGCAGACCTACTGGACAGCAAAACAATGTTTTCTGGAAGATTCACTAAAATCTTGCAGATCTAATGACTCATCACGGATCACCATTATAGAAAAGTAATACTAAAGTCTTGTTTAATTTGGGTCCTTAGAGGAACATTGAATAATCTTTTCAACATTTTCTTGACACAAATCCATAAAACAAATGCCAAAGTGGTTTTTACATGGTATGGCCATCATTCGCTCTTTTATTTTTAACTGAATGTTTAGCACAGAAATAAAATGTGTTAAAGATGGTCCTAAGGGAAGCTAGACTACATATAACCTTCATATGGTCATTAGATGGAACGAAGACAGAATGCCCAAGCTAGTGGCCACAATTTCCAAGATGTTAACTGATAAAATGTGTTTTAGATTAGTTGCTTCTTAACTGAGATTTTGGAAAACACTTATTACATTATATTTTTAAACGGTACAGTTATTTTTTTTTCATAGTATAAAAACTTTTATTTCTTTAAGAGTGTTCATTTTTCTAAGCATTGGGTCAATTGCTGATTCCTAGAAAAATTGTATGTAGCCTTCTTTGTGTTGGGCCTTCAGCTGACTTTTCTATAGGCTCTACAGTATATCTTTGCACAAAATTAGGGAAGTTCTTTTCTTGTCCTTTTCTGCTTGGGTATTCTTCTGAAGCTAAGAGTGTGAGCATTAGACTAATCAGAATGTAGTTAGAAACCTAGTTTCCATGTATTAGCTTTGAGACTGTAGCTAAGTTACATTTCATTGATAAGCCTCTGATTCTTTACCTCTGCAATGGGGGTAATGAAAGAATATATTTTGCATGGTTATCATGATGTTTACCTGACATAATGCTTATAAAGCACTTAGTATAGTACTTGGCATTATCCAGTCACTGGAGTCTATTCCTAATATCATAGCTGAAATCATTAGTCTGCATCAGATATACTGGACAGCTTAGGCCAGATGTGGTGACTCACTGAAATCCGAGCTCTTTGGGAGGCCAAGGTGGGCAGAGCACTTGAGGTCAAGAGTTCGACACCATCCTGGCAAACATGGTGAAACCTTGTTTCTACTGAAAATACAAAATTAGCCAGGTGTGATGGCAGGAGCCTATAATCCCAGCTACTCAGGAGGCTGAGGCAGGAGAATCACTTGAACCCAGGAGGCAGATGTTGCAGTGAGTTGAGATAGAGCCACTGCACTCCAGCCTAGGTGACAGAGAGAGACTCGGTCTCAAAACCAAAACAAAACAAAAAGAAATACTGGAGGGCTTGTTAACACATGCATTTCTGAGACCCACCCCCAACATTTCTGATTCAGTGGATCTGTGGTGGGGCTGGAGAATCTGAATTTCTAATAACTTCCCAGGTGATGCTGATGCTGCTTGTTTGGGGACCATATGTTGAGAATCACTGCCACAGAGTAAGTGACAAATGTTCTATATAAGCAAAAGTTGTCAAAAGTGATCAAGTTCTGTGAAGTCATTTTTTTCCAGACACTTTTATCAGATGCACATATCAGACATATTTAATCACTTTTGGCAGAGCAATTGTCTTGCTCAGATCCTGCTGAGTATGTGAGTTGTGAAGAGATATACAAAACCTTCAACTGTTCTACACTGCTCTTGCATTTGCATCAGATGGTTTCCTTCTCCAAAGAGTACTGCACTCACACTGAACGCTAAGTAGCAATGTTTTGTGCCATTGTTGTTTTGTATCAAATTCCCTTGCTATGACATAATGGCCATCTGACATAGTGGAACCCATTTTCATTCTCACAGGTCTGTTTTAATCGTGCAATTAGGATAGTTCTCCCCTAAAAGTTATCCAATGAGAAGTAACACTTATGAGTCACTGAGGGCCTCTGAGTATGCAGCCTGGAATAGAATCATTGAAAAGTTCATCTTTTCACCTTAGAACAGATGGAAACAGTAAGAGTAAATGATAGACAGAAGGAAAACAGATTTCATTAAACTTTCCAACTTAATTTTGACCTGGGAACATACAATAATGTCAAAGTTTGTCTTGATAGCTGAGAAAGACTTCTTAATTGGAGATAATGTCAAAAAGGTAGTTATTTCCCAAAATTCCTGCTCACCTACCATCTGCTACTGATAAAGGTTTGACAATTAAGGAATGTTAAGAATAAGTTCTAATTATCTTCCTCCTCCTGTATCTTGTTCCCTTGATGCTCTTTGATGGCCTTAACTAAAGCCCACATGTGAATCACAGCTTCTGCTGCATGCCCACTCCTTTTGCCTAAATATGCAGTTATCATCATACATCCAGAATTGCCCTCTGGTAAGTGTCTGATGTTTAAAAACATAATCTTATACTTCTCTCCATTTTGGTGACCGTCATCTTATTTTACCTTAAGAACTCTGAGTGTGGCATTGATAGCAGTTGTAAATTTAATTTCCCAGTAATGGCTAGGGAATGAGTGGCTTAGTCCACTTTGATAAATGTGATGATGTGGAAGTGGCAGCCTTTCTCACCAAACTGTGTGTATTGAGATTTATGAGGTCATATCCTATTGGTAGCAACTCTTCTCTCAAAACTCATAGAAACAAATTTTAGAATCTCTATTTTCAGTAGGGAAATTTTGCTTCCTGTGCTTTGGGTACTGCCAATAGAGAACAGAAAAGAATCACAGTATTATTTTAGAAGTAATTTCTGACTGGAGCCTCTGCTTGTATAGGAATAAGAGTTTGTTTTCCCTCCTACAGCCAGATAAAAATGATGACATGCAGACTCTATGTTGCTATGGTGTTTTCGAGGTGAGAGATTTACCTCACTGCAGTGACCTGGAAAAGTACAAACTAATTGTTTCACTGAGTCATCATAAATATATCACCACAAGTGTGCCCAGAATTCACAGAAAACCCCAAAATATCTGAGTTTATAAAATGTATTTATACCCAGCATCTGTTCAATTTCTTCAGTAATTATTTTAGTCAAAACTGGTGAGCCAGATCCTCATAATTTTCCACTTTATTACACAATCCAAAAATGTAGTAGAATACAAGCAGTTATTCTTTGTGAAGCACTTATAGGAGCAAAACCATATGTTGTTCTTGTTTGGGATAATTATAAATCTTTAAACATCTAAATGTAGTTGTCTTTAAAACTGATATTAACTCCAAAACAAACAACTTAATGCCAACAGCTCAACACCTAGAATGTCAATGTGCAAAGCAGTTCATTAGGTTTATGTAGGTATCCATGCAAATAATTACAAGTGTCTTTCGTGCACTTGCATGAATAATCAAGGTAGGCTTATAAATTAACACACTTAAAAAAATTTCACTAGGACTTGAAGCCACTGACTTTTAGATTTAGGACTACATAATCATCTAGTTCAGAGGTTCTCAAGCTTGACTATGTATCATAAGCTTTAGAGTTAAAAATGCACATACCTGAGGCCCTACATAAGAGACTGTTATTCATAGTGTCTCCAAGATAAACTTGGCATGTATATTTTTATATGTTTTACAGGTCATTCTGATGGGCACCTATGTTCATTTCCTAGAGCCACCATGACAAATTACCACAAACTGAATGGGTTAATACAACAGAAATGTATTCTCTCACAGTTTTGGAGATTAGAAGTCCAAAATCAAGACGTTGACAGAGCCATGCTTCCTCTCAAGGCTCTTTCTTTCTTTTCCTCTTTCTACCTTCTGGTGATTGCTGGCCATCCTTTGCATTCTTTGGCTTTCAGCTACAGCACTTTCTTCTTAGCCTTTGTTGTCACATGGGCTTCTTTCCTGTGTGTCTGTGTCTCTGTGTCTCCTTGTAAGGACAACAGTTACTGAATTCAGGGCCCACCATTTGGGGGGCTGGGGGAGTGGAGTAACACAATTCAACCCTCTATAGCATCCAAGTGAAAAGTAGTGATCTAAAGTGTTCTGAAACCTACTGACATTATTGAGTTTAAAATAGAAAAGTTGAGCTACTTGCACTAGTTGTTACCTATTTCTTCATAAGAAACTATCACACCAAATTAAAACAATAAAGCTTTATTATTGGTTATTATTATTATTATGAGTTTCTGAGGATCAGGAATCTAGAATTTTAGTAGCTTACAATCTAGAATTCTAGCTCTGAATCTTTCATGAGATTGTGGCAAATTATCATCTGGGGATACATTCAGCTGATGGTTTGAAAAGGGCTGGAAGATCCGCTTCTGATCTAATCTAGTTTCTCACCGTCTGTTGGCTTTGGGCCTTAGTTCCTTGTCATGTAAGACTTTCCATAGGAATGTTCCCAATGTGGCAGTTAGTGCCACCAGAGTGAGTGATAGAGTGAAAAAGAGAAATCAAACAAGACAGAAGCCAAAATGTCTTGGGTAACTTCATCTTGGAGTTGACATACCATCACTTCTGCCATATTTAATTGATCACACGAACAAATGCAGATACAGTATTGGTCTGTGTACAGTGCCATCAGCTATGAATCAAAGGGGCCATCTTGGAAGCTATCTACCATAGTAGGGAGTCAGGAATTATGATATTAGGGCCAAGAGACTAAACCATTGCACCTCAAGGTGTAATCCAAGGGTTGGCATCACTTGGGAGCTTAGTAGAAATGCTAAATTTCAGGCCTCACCTCAGACATACTGAATTAGAAACCATAGTTTAATAAAATTCCCAGGTGATTTGTATGCACATTAACTTTCGAGAAGCACTAGATGAGAACAAATTACTAATTCAGACATGTTGCCCTTTTCAAAGTAATTGCCTTGGGTAGTAACCTAGTTCAAAGAGATTGCCATTGCTTGAAACCTGCTATGAATTTTGCTTTGGGCCAAAGCAGAAAACACTCTAAGAAATCAATATCTTCCCACTGTGGCCACACCACCTTACTGTAATCATAACATTTTATCCTTTAGTCATACTAATTCTGTTTAACAGAGTTGATTGAAAGGTTTTTACTTATTTTTAAAACACCAAAAGTACATTTAAAGAGTAAAAATATGTTCTACAGTAAGAATATTAACAGTGTATTGCATCTTCCAAAGACCATTCCCAAATCAAATTACCGTTTTCAAAAACAGTGTCATTCATTTCTAGCCTCTTCTGAGAGAAAGGCCATCATGTTGCCCTGAAATTGAAGCCAATAGTGAACTAAATCTAATTACAAGTATAACTAAGCTCAGACAAAATGAAATATAGATTACATTAACTTAGGCCCCCATACTGGCAGTCTGACAGAACAGAGATGTGATATGGTTTGGCTGTGTCCCCACCCAAATCTCAGGTTGAATTGTAATCCCCATGTGTAGAAGGAGGGGCCTAATGGGAGGTGCTTGAATCATGGGTTCGGACTTCCCCCTTCCTCTTCTCATGATAGGATTCTCATGAGATCTGGTTGTTTGAAAGTGTATAGCTCTTCCCCTTTGCTCTCTCTCTCCTGCCACCATGTGAAGAAGGTGCTTGCCTCCTCTTTTCCTTCCACCATGATTATGAGTTTTCTGAGGCCTCCCAGACATGTTTCCTGTACAGCCTGTGGAACTGTGAATCAATTAAACTTCTTTTCTTCATAATTTACCTAATCTCAAGTAGTTCTTTATAGCAGTGTGAGGACAGAACAACACAAGATGTAAACTTTTCTGGGTGCTAAATAACATTTATTTAGCATTATACTATTTTGTATTTTTTAACACACAATCACTATCATGTGATCCAAACTTCTAAGACAAATAAAACATCAAAAAAAATTAGTACATCTTCAGAAGGGAAACAGTTATAAAGTCAGATGCAGAGATGGCTTAGATGTTGCAATTTTCAGACAAGAGCTTTAAAATAACTATGAGAAATATGTTAAATGCTTTAGAGAAGAAGTTAGCAACATTAGGGTCCAACAGGAGAGAGATGAAAGCTGTAGAAATGAAACAAATGGGATTATTAGAAATAAAAATATATGATAAAAAACCTGAAGAATTTATTTGATCAGTTAATGCAATCTGGGCACAGACAAGGAAAGAGTCAGTGAACCTGAAATGATGTCAAGAGAACTTAATGAAATCTGAAACCTATAAACATACTCACAAAATTCTTAACAAAACATTAGCAAATCAAATCACATGACAAAGGAAAAGAATAATGCATAGTGATCAGAGTTTATCTCAGAAATGCTCTTTGTTGAGCACTAAAATTTTGACTGATTTAATTCACCATATTAAGAAGAAAATATAAAATAACCTCAATAGAACCAGAACATGCATTTGGTAATATTCAACACTCATTTTAATAAGAACTTTCAGAAAATGAGAAATAGAAGGAAACTTTCTCAGTCTAATTTAGGGCATCTATGAAAAACCTACAGCCAACATCATACATGATGAAACATTCATCACTCTCCTTTGAGATCAGAAATAATGCAAGGGTGTCAACTCTGATCACTATGTTTTAACTTACAGCTGTTTTACATATATATTAAGACCAAGATTCTTACTAAGTAAGCTGAGACATTCTTATCCAGCAGTGTCTTGTCCTCTACTTGACCCTGCAGCCCTGGGATTTGAGGATAACACTATACAGTAGTGATAGTCTCAATCCTTGATGTTATTCAACATCTCAATAATTCATTCATTTTATTAATTCAGAGTCCACTATGTGTCAGGAACTGTGCTAGGTGAAATCCTTACAGTTGTTCTTAAGTAGCATACAGACATGTGGAGGAGGAACAAAATAAGCAAGAATTTAGAATAGAGGTTAACACATGCTGTTAGAGAAATAATCACAGACTCCCACTGGCACAAAGAAGAACACATCACCTTGTCTGGGAAAGAAAAGGAAGTAAGGAAAGTCTTCCAGGAGTCCATGATATTAATCCTCAGATTTGACTACTGGCCATTGTTTCTTCCTATTAGGTCCCAAACCACAAACACTAAATCCAGTGCAACTAGAGAAATTTCCCAGAGACCCCATGTGTCTTTGGCCTTCTTTACTATCAGTAAGGCAGAGACAGCATAACTGGAAGTACATTCATCTATCCCAACTTGAGAGAAAGGAAGAGTGTCTTCACCCTTAGCTCAATAGTACAGTAAAGGCAAGGTTCAGTGGTGCAGTAAAACTGTTGGCCCTTCCTTTCGATCTGGCTGTTTGTGAGACCATTCAGCTAATCAGTCCTTCCTGGTCTTGGTACTGCAGCTACTTTTTCTGAAACTATCTGACTTATTCATAATTTTCTGTATCCACTATTCCCAACGAATGCATGTTGAGAAACTAACTAATGAGCAGACACTGCACCACACTTACATTTCCCTCAAGCTGATGGAGAACTACTGACGGAGTTTAAGAAGGGAAATGTGTCACTGTATGATTCACTTTTATTTTAAGAAATATTACTCCAGTGACAATGTGAAAAGTGAACTTAAGGGGGCAAGACAGGAGTCTTGGAAACCATTTAGGAAATTGTTACCATAGTGGACTGCGAAATGATGATGGCATAATTCAAGGTGCTGGTGCTAAGGTGGAGAGAAACGGACAGATTCAAGAGAATGAATAAATAGCACTTAGTGGTTAATTGGACTTGAGGAGTGACATAGGATAATTATGTTTTAGCCCTTCCTCCTTCATCATTCATCAAAGGGCATTTTTGTAACATTATATATTACCCTCCTGTATTTTATACTTTTTCATGAAAGCAGGCATTTCTCAATTACCTTGTTAAAAGCCTGAAAATGTTCATCCATTTATAATTTTTTGTCAGTTCCTACGATAGCAAAAAAAAAAAAAAAAAAAAAATGTATCTTTGAACAAACTATTTTATCACTTTACAGCACAAAACTGTGAACATTATATTCAAGTATACACAAGATAAATACAAGGTGCAATTTCCGTCTATCATAAAATAGCTTTACATGTTTATTTCAGTGGAAACTTGAACTAAAAGAAATTAAAGAGGTATTTCAAATTATTTTCTGGTTAACCCTAAATTAACCAAGATTATCTCTTTATATCAATATATATTATGGAAAATCTTGTTAGAAATAAACTTTTCATCTCATACCTCACTAACTATACCATACCAAGCATAATTTAATTTCTTTCATGAGTTAAAGATGTTTTCATACCCTTAATTCATTATAAATAAATGTGTCATCACTCATGAACTCATTTTATATTCAGTGATGACTTGATCCATTAAGCAAAACAAGGAAAGAATAAGATCAAGTTTCTTTATAAAACCAATAACCCAGTAGAGTAAATAGCATACTTTCGGGGGAGAATTTTAGATTTAACTTTCAGGAACACTACTGAATGCAAACAATGTGCATATTCGGGGAGGGAGTATTTTCATGTATGGGCCTAGAGGGAATAGTAGTGTTCTGAAAGAAGAAGCATGTCTGGTCTTTTGAAAGAATAACAATGAGGTAAGTATGAGTGAGCAAGAATGAGTGAGCAAGAAGTGGGAAATGAGATCTGAGAAGTGATCAACTACAGTGGTTTTAAAACATAACTCTCAAGTTCTTTGGCACTCCTCCCATTAAGGAAGAAGGCTTAGACCCCATCCCTTGAATCTAGGCCTAGTGACTGCTTGACCAGTATTGTATGGTTGACATGAGGCTGTGCCAGTTTCCAGGCCGGACTTTAAGAAAATGGCATATTCTACTTCCTGTTCCTTGGGATGCTTACTCTCGGAGCACAGCTAGCAAGCTGTGAGAAGGGCAATCCATATGGAGAGGCTACCTATAGGGGTATGGCCAACAGCCCACTGACAGCAAGCATCAATTGTCAGACTTGTAATTGAGAAGGCCTGTCAGATGGTTCCAGCCCCATCTGGCTACCATCAGACTCTGAATGCATGAGAGGACCTGAGAGAGGACTGCCAAGCTGAGCCAAATTAACCCTAGAAACATAAGATATAATAATAAAATTATCACTGTTGCTTTCATTCATTAACTGTTGGGGGTGATTTGTTACATAACCATAAATAAATGATCAAAACAGAAATGTCTACATCCAGCAAGGATATTTAGGTCATTATAAGGCTTTCACACTGAGTGAGAGATTGCCAAATTTGAGTTGAAGTTTGCTTTGGTTGATTTATATTTTAAAAGGATATAAGTGCTGATTTGATAGAACAGTGTGACGGTCAAGAATGAAAGGAAAGGAAATTAGGTCATTGATGTAACCTAGGTGTGAATTTGTGGGTTTAAACCAAGGTGGTGAGCACTGATCATAATCAGGGTATATTTAAATGTAGGCTTAACAGGGTTTCCTGGAAACATTGATGTGTATGAGTGTAGTCCATTTGTATATGCACATTCTCTCAACAGTGATTCTTATTTATAAGCATTTCCTCCTAGCACAGACAGAGTAAGGTAGGTACACATGTTTCTGGCTTCTGACAGTCTATTATTAACACCTTTAAAAGGAACATTGTTCAGGCCTTGCTGTTTCTTGTACATTCAGTTTCATCCTATGGACAATATTTCACTGGTCACTAGTGGCATCTTTTATAGTTTTCTTTAAACTTCCACAAGTAAGTACTCCTTCTTCCCTCTTTAGTTAAAGTAAGATAAATGAAAAGTAAAACAAAGAAAGAAAGAAAAACCCCCAGCAGACTGGATACTACCTGAAGCCCAACTAGATGTTTTTACCTGGTCTCTCTCATTTAAGTGAGAGGTTTAGTTGGAAGAGTACTGTATTAGGATTCTCTAAAGGGACAGAACTAATGAAATATATATAAATTTTATATATTTATAATTATATATAATTATATAAAATATATATAATCACATATATAAATCCAATATACATAATCCAATATAATCGTATGTATATGGAAGTTTAGTATTATTAACTCACATGATCACGAGGTCCCACAGTAGACCGTCTGCAGGCTGAGGAGTAAAGAGAACCAGTCCAAGTTCCAAAACTGAAGAACTTTGAGTCCGATGTTCAAGAGCAAGAAGAGTCCAGCATGGGAGAAAGATGTAGGCTGGGAAGTTAGGCCAGCCTCTCTTTTCACATTTTGCTGCCTGCTTATATTCTAACCTCACTGGCAGCTGATTAGATGCCCCACCCAGATTGAGGGTGGGTCTGCCTTTCCCAGCCCACTGACTCAAATGTTAATCTCCTTTGGCAACACCCTCACAGACACACCCAGGATCAATACTTTGTCTCCTTCAATCCAATTAAATTGACACTCAGTATTAACAATTACAAGTCCACCCTTTGTCAACTTGAACCCATACATATCTCCTGAGATCATATATAATCTTCAAATAAAGACAATAATAAGTTCATAATTACACCTAACATAATACAACTATCCTTCATACAACCAGAAACACACCAATCCCCAACCCAAATACTATTACATAAAGTTAACAATACTCAAATGCTGATGTGAAGTCAATAAATGTTATGTCCCATGATAAAGGAGCAATGAAATAAAATGAAGATATTTTCTTAGTACAATTGTATACATGCCCAAACATGTTTTTAACAAAGGAAGGAGAAAATACTCATGACAATTACAGTCCTCATTTCTGCAGTTGCTCATGTGGTCATAGCTGGTATTGATGACTACCTTCTTCTGTTACCCGTTCTGTATTCCCTTTGCCTTCAGCAAGCACCTCAGCAGGTCGTGGCTTTTTTCCCAGTGGGGTGACCCAAAACTTCATTTCTGAAAGGTCTGGGCAATTTGTAGTCCTGCCTGTATTGGACTGTTGTAGTTTCCCAGTGACCCCTAATCACAGGGCATGGTAATACTAAGAGACGCCCTAAGGGATCTCCTGTATTCCGTGTGCGCTCTTCCTTACCTCTGTTGTGGACTAGTAGATTGATTTCATTTTGATAGTCTGGGTCAATCACCCCAGACAACACTGCAAGTCCCTTTTTAGCCTGTTGACTTAAAGGTAGAGGGAGCCCAAAGTGTCCATGTGGCAATCCTAACTTCTAGTTTAATGGAATTGTTGTGTTTCCTGGTGGCAATGTTCCTCCCTCTGGAACTAAGACCTCTAGGCCAGAAGAATGTAATGTCATGGGAACAGGAAGCAAAAATTTTGCTAGTGGATCACTAAGGGTGATGGTGAGTGGTGCCACGTCCACTTCCACCCCTTGATTCCTGGACCTGCGAATTCCGACTATGGGAGAAACAGTACCATGTATTGGATGCTGATTCAAAGCATACATGGCCTTCTGGAGAACTTTGCCCAGGCCCTGCACAGTATTGTCACCTAGTTGGCATTGTAATTTTGACTTCAAAAGGCCTTTCCACCATTCTATCAATCTGGCTCCTTCAAGATGATGAGGAACATGGTAAAACCAAAGAATTCCATGAGCATGAGCCCACTGCTGCACTTCTTGAGCCATATGGTGAGTGCCTCAGTCAGAAGCAATGCTGTGTGGAATGCCATGACAGTGGATAAGGCATTCCGTGAGTCCATGGATGGTAGTCTCTGTAGATGCATTGCATGCAGGAGAGGCAAACCCATATCCAGAGTAAGTGTCTATTCCAGTGAGGACAAACCTCTGCCCTTTCCATGATGGAAGAGATCCAATATAATCAACCTGCCAGCAGGTAGCTAGCTGATCACCCTGAGGAATGGTGTCATATGGAGGGCTCAGTGTTGGTCTCTGCTGCTGGCAAATTGGGCCCTCAGCAGTGGCCAGAGCCAGGTCAGCCTTGGTGAGTGGAAGTCCATGTTACTGAGCCCATGAATAACCTCCATCTCTGCCACCATGACCACTTTGTTCATGGGCCCATTGGCCGATGACAAGGGTGGCTGGGGAAAGAGGCTGAGTAGTGTCCACAGAACGGGTCATCCTATCCACTTGATTATTAAAATTCTCCTCTGCTGAGGTCTGTTGGTGAGCACTCACATGGGATACAAATATCTTTACAGATTTTGACCATTCGGAGAGTTCCAACCACATACCTCTTCCCCAAATTTCTTTACTACCAATTTTCCAATCATGCTTCTTCCAAGTCCCTGACCATCCAGCCAAACCATTGACTACAGTCCATGGATGAGTATATAATTGCACATCTGGCCATTTCTCCTTTCATGCAAAGTGCGCAACCAGGTGCATTGCTCCTAGTTCTTCACACTGGAAAGATTTCCCTTCACCACTGTCCTTCATGGATGTCCTAGAAAACGACTGTAGTGCTGCAGCTGTCCACTTTGGTATGGTGCCTGCTTATCATGTGGAGCCATCTGTGAACCAGGCCCTAGTCTTCTCTTCTTCTGTCAACTGATCATAGGGAACTCCCCATGAAGCCCTCAGTGCAGGCTGGAGGAAAGAAGGCAGGGTGGCAGGAGTGGAGACCATGGGTGTTTGAACCACTTCATATAACTTGCTTGTGCCTTCAGGACCTGCTTGAGCCCGATCACGTATATACCACTTCCATTTGATGATGAAATGCTGCTGTGCATGACCCACTTAATGGCTAGATGGGTCAGAAAGCACCCAGTTCATGATAGGCAGTTCAGGTCACATGGTGACTTGATGACCCATGGTCAAATGTTTGGTTTCCACCAAAGCCCAGTAACAGATCAAGAGCTGTCTCTGAAAAGGACAGTATTTATCTGCAGAAGATGGCAGGGCCTTGTCCCAAAACCCTAGAGGTCTCCATTTTGTTTCACATACGGGGGCCTGTCAAAGGCTCTAAGCAGCATCCCCATCTACCACTGACACCTCAAGCACCATTGGATCTGCTGGGTCATATAGCCCAAGTGGCAGAGCAGCTTGCACAGCAGCCTGGACCTGTTGCAGAACCTTTTCCTATTCTGGATCCTACTAAAAACTGTCAGCCTTTTAAGCCACTTGATAAATGGGACGGGACGAAGTAACAAACCCAAATGAGGAATGTGGTGCCTCCAAAATCCAAATAGGCCCAGTAAGTGTTGTTCCTTTTTCTTGATTGTAGGAGGGGCCAAATGCAGCAACTTATCCTTCATATTAGAAGGAATATCTCAATGGGCCCCACAGCACTGGATCCCTAGAAATTTTACTGCAGTAGAGGTCCCTGAATTTTAGCCGGATTTATTGCCCATCCACTGGCACACAAATGTCTCACCAATAAGTCCAGTGTGTTTGTTACTTCTTGCTCCCTGGATCCAATCAGCATAATGTCATCAATATAATGGACCAGTGTGATATCTTGTGGAAGTGAAAAGTGATCAAGATCTCTTTGAATAAGATCATGACACAAAACCAGAGTGTTGATATATCCCTGAGGTAGGACTGTAAAGGTATGTTGCTGGCCTTGGTAGCTGAAGTCCAATTGCTTCTTATGGAACTTATGGACAGGAATGGAGCAAATGCCAAGTCACTGACTGCATACCAGGTACCAGGAGATGTGTTAATTTGCTCAAGCAATGAAACCACATACGGTAAAGCAGCTGCAATTGGAGTCACCACTTGGTTAAGCTTACTATAATCCACTGTCATTCTCCAAGATCCATCTGTCTTCTACACAGGCTAAATGGGAGACTTGAATGGGGATGTGATGGGAATCACCACCCCTGAGTCTTTCAAGTCCTTGATGGTGGCACTAATCCCCACAATCCCTCCAGGGATGTGACATTGTTTTAGATTTACTGTTTTTCTAGGTAGAGGCAGCTCTAATGGCTTTCATTTGGCCTTTTCCACCATAATAAGCCTCACCCTACCTGTCAGGGAGCCAGTGTGAGGGTTCTGCCAGCTACTAAGTATGTCTATGGCAATTATGCATTCTGGTACTGGGAAATGACTGCAGGATGAGTCTGGGGACCCACTGGACCCACTGTAAGTCAAACCTGAGCTAAAACTCCATGAATTACACAACTTCCATAAGCCTCTACTTTAACTGGAGGTCCACAATGATGTTTTGGGTCCCCTAGAATTAGTATCAGCTCAGAGCCAGTGTCCAGTAGTCCCCAAAATGTCTGATCATTTCCCTTTCCCCAGTCCCCAGTTACCCTGGTAAAACAACATCAGTCTCCTTGGGGAAGAATGGGAGAATGATTAACTGCCTAAATTGTTGGTAATATAATGGGGTCTGGCCTCCCCTTTATTCAAGTGTTTCTTGTTCTGTAAACTGGATCAAGTCTGGAAATTGACTGAGGCTGTGATTCTGTTTTTATAATTCAAAGTAGTCTTTTGTCCAATGACCTAGAAGTGTTCTGCTTGTATAAATTAAGTAGGAATGCAGTAAGCTTCCTATCAATTTCACCTCTAGGAACACTGTGATTAATTAGCCAATGCCAAAGCTCTACATGAGTCAGACTATTCTGATTGCCACTTTGCCTTTGCTGTCCATTATGGTAGCTACACCCACCTTGCCTTTGACAGTTGAGTGACACCACTTGGCCCCTGCCACCTTGGGATCTAATTATTCCCATTATGTTTAAATTTTGTAGTTGAGTGACTGTGGTTCCCACTGTTAGATCTGACATACAGAGAACAGCAATCACAGAACTCTTCAGAGATGCAGGTGCTTCCCTTACAAATCTATTTCACAAGGCATTGGTCAAGGGTATATCTTCTGGACCCTCCCAGCTGGGATGAGTAGGACTAAAGTGACTAATCCACTCCACCATCCCAAGCTCCCTAAGCTTTTGGATCCCTTCTTCTACATTAAGCCAAGGGAGATCAGGCATTTCCAGTTCATTTACAGTGGGCCATCTTTGAATCCATATTTCAGCTAACCAAGCAAATAAACTATTAGAACCTTTTTAAATTCCCTGAGCTGCCACATTAAATGCAGAGTCCCTACTTAGTGAGCTCAAATCAATAAATTCAGCCTGATCCAACTTTATGTTCCTTCCACCATTATCCCATACTCTTAATATCCATTCCCATGCCTGCTCTCTAGATTCTGTTTATATAAATTAGGAAACTCAAGAAATTCTTTTTTAGTGTAGCACACCTCTTCATGGGTCACACTCTTAACCTCATCTCTATGGGCCCCCTGGGACTTAGTCTAGTTTAGGTCTAGAAGCAAACAGGAGTGTTGGAGGTGGCTCCTGAGGAGAATCGACATTATCTTGCCTGGCAACTGCCTCAAGGGAGGCCACCACTGTTACCTCAGGCAGTGCAGGGTTTATCTCCTCAGACAAATGTGAAAAGCTGATGGCAGCATGGGTTGTGGAGGGGATATTGCCACTACTGCGGATGGGAAAGCTGTTTCTTCTGGCACAAAAGGTTCATCAGAGTTTACAAACTCAGTGCCCCCAGCTTCATTAGGGTCCTTCCACACATCCCCAGCTTCATTAGGGTCCTTACACACATTCCAAGTGACAGGGTCCCATTCTTTTCCAATCAATGCCCTCAGTTTAACAGTGGACACCTGGCTAGGCTGTGCATGTACCTTTTGTTGCAGAACAGCCACTCACATGATAGAAGCATGTGTCTGTTTTTCCATAATTTCAGCTCTTTCTCTACAGGAGATAAGACTCTCACTCAGGTCCATCTTAGCAGATTTGAGGCTCAGTGTCTGCTTCTGAAGCTGGGCCCCTGAGTTCATCATTTTCTGTCATCACTTTGTCCACTGAACTTAGGTGCAACTAACCAACTTCATTATGTTCCTTGGTTCTCCACATATGGTCAAAGGTATTATGTATGGAGTCACT
Organism: Piliocolobus tephrosceles; assembly: GCF_002776525.5. Taxonomy (NCBI): domain Eukaryota; kingdom Metazoa; phylum Chordata; class Mammalia; order Primates; family Cercopithecidae; genus Piliocolobus; species Piliocolobus tephrosceles. Next base: position 77,158,825 of record NC_045436.1, on the reverse strand, counting down.
AAACTTGCCTCTCACAAGCGATGAATCAGGATTGTCAGTGCACTTATTTTGCATAACTCTCTAAATAGTTCTTGCCAAGGACTATCAGTGTTCCCTATACTATTAGAAGTAGGGTCCTTAGCATTTTTGGGTGTAATCATATAAAGCAACCAACTCCAGAAACCCCCAAACTAATGAAAGAACTCAATCCTTAATATTCGATTCCTCTAGAACCACTCCTGGTACCAATATCTGTATTAGTCAGAGTTCTATAGAGGGACAGAACTAATGGAATATACATATGTGTGTGTGTATGTGTGTATATGGAAGTTTACTAAGTATTAACTCACACCAATCGTAGGGTCCCACAATAGGCTGTCTGCAGGCTGAGGAGCAAGGAGAGCCAGTCTGAGTTCCAAAACTGAAGAACTTGGAGTCTGATGTTTGAGGACAGGAAGCATCCAGCACAGGAGAAAGATGTAGGCTGGGAGGTTAGGCCAGCCTCTCTTTTTACATTTTTCTGCCTGCTTATATTCTAACTACACTGGCAGCTGATTAGATTTTGCCCACCCAGATTAAGGGTGGGTCTGCCTTTCCCAGTCCACTGACTGAAATGTTAATATCCTTTGGCAACACCCTCACAGACACACCCAGGATTTATCTTTCAATCCAATCAAGTTGACACTCAGTATTAACCATCACAGGTATTGTTCTCACAGTAACACTGTGACAAAGTTTATTGCAGCATATCACTTTCTTCAATTAACATAAATATATAATTAAGGCCTATGGAAAAACATGCATACTTGGTAGGGGAGTCTGCATTTGTTACGTTCTTGTAAAACGACAGAGTGCCAATGCCTCTATGCATTAAAATATAGTTTTCCTTTTGTGGACTCTTTGTCCAAAAACTGAGAAAAGAATGAGTAAGAACGAGGGTCCAGGAAATAAAAAATGACAATAGAAAGAATGCAAAAGGAGCACAGAAGCATATCCCAGAAAAAGGAAGGAACCCATGATTCTGGGTAAGAGTGTGTTTAGGAAAGAAAAGCTAATAATACCTTGAGTTATATTAAAAAAGATAAATAAGTCCTTTGAGATCAACAGCTCACAAACTGTCCACTAAGGCTAAAGGGTAAGCATGAGTTTGGCATACTGTGTCATATCAAATCAGAGTTTGGCTTGTCTCACCGAGTTTGAGGGCCTGAATCATTTCAACAATCATCCTCAGAACTTTCAAGTGTAGCTTCTCAAGCTGGAGACTCACCAGTCTACCAGGTCATGCTTAATTTTGCTTGATGGGATCTCAAAATTCAACCCATAAGATGCCAAATGGAGAGGGTCCTTTGTAGCTTGGATCTAAAAACATTAATCCTGGAAATGGAAAGTAGTATTTTTACTTTGACTTTGCATTTAAAGATAAGATCGACTAAATCAGAATTTCAGTGAAATCCTAAATAATGGTAAAAGTTGATGCCTGGTTACAACAGCTGCTGGACCATGTGTAACATCATTTTATGTGGGGGCATAAGATATGACGTGTGAAATTATAGTAAAGGTACCATCAGAGAATCACTTGAAGAACCTTTTGAAATTATAACCAATTAGGCCTCTGGGAAGAGAATGCCTTGCCAAATGCAAGTATTCATTCATCATATTTTGAAATATCATTTTCTTCTTTTTATTATTCTAATGTATTTATTGAGAAAAAGCTGTGTAATTCTTGTTAAGAAAAACGGTGAAACATCATGTGGTGGAAAGAATTAGTAGAGTTCTAGATCTTTCTCTGCCATTAAAGTGTAAACCTGGGCAATTCATGATCTGTCCAGTAATAGTTCCCCCATGAATAATTTTTTTCTTTAAATACTCTCCTCTCACATTCCTCCCCAATCTCCTGCTTATTCCTTTGAGGTTGTCTTACCCTAGACTGTGATCAGAAAATTCAGGTGCTAGTTCTTTTTAGTCTCTGATTTGCACATGTGCCCAACATCACTGGGCTTCCACTTCTGACAACACTGATTACCTTTTAGAACTCCTTCTTTCTGTAGGGTGCAGCGTGTTGTCCAGAGAACTACTGGAGAAATGGAGGCAGAAGAAATCCATCCTCTTCTTTGTCATCTAGATCCTTCAAATAAAACCAATGCCAAAATGTACAGGTCAAAGGAACTCTTTTATTGAAGGACTGGGGTGCATTAAAAGGATAATTATTATATAGGAGGACAAGAGTCAACATTATACATTGAATAATATATATTTTTAAAGTAAGTACTGCTCAGGGAGAAAGAACCATTCATGAGTGCATCTTCCTGCTTTATCCTGGCTTCCCAGCCCTCTGGCTCTATAGAGGAGTGGAAGTGGGAGCCAGAGAAGTGGCTTTGAGCCTTAGGCACCTTCAGCAAGAGTAGAGATGAGTCTTTGAGGTTCTTTCACATTTGTACTGGTGTAAACTTTAGTTATGTTCATCTCTAGAGCTTTTAATTCTAAATTTTGAATGGTTACATGTGTTGAATTATCATATACTCACACCTCTCTAAAACAAGTCTCATTTATTCAATTATTCATGCATTCATTCATGCAGGTATTCATTCATTCGTTTGTCAAGTATTATACGAGCACCTACTGTCTGCCATGTTAATAGTGAAATTGTAAACAAGTCATTTAAGCAAGATAATCTTTGATTGTAATTAGTACTCAAGATATTAAACAGGGAGGGAATTAGAGTTCCACAGAGGGAGTGCTACTTTAGGTAAGATGATCAAGAATGATCTCTCTGAGGAAACAATATTTGACATAAGATTTTGTGCCATAAAATCAGGATAATAATTTTATCTATCTGAAAGATTCTCTGAGGAAACAATATTTGACATAAGATTTTGTGCCGTAAATTCAGGATAATAATTTCATCTATATGAAGATTTTTGGTGAGGAGTAAATGACATCATGTATGCAAAGTGATTACTACGTGGCTTATAGTTAGCACCTAGTAACTATTAGCAATCCTTATGTGTATTATTTTTATTACTAATCTTTATAACATCCTGACAAGATAGGTAGAGAATATACTATTGATCTACTTTATAGATGAGGAAACTAACTCAGAGACATTAAAAGATTTTTCGGGGACCACACAGCTAGTAAATAAAAGAACCAGGACTTAAACCCTAACCTTTTCACTACTCTTCCAGTGTGCTTTCAGCATAAAATTTCAAACCACTTGGAAGCAGCATTTCTTTATCTATGTATCCATCTCTTCATTCACATCCATCCTTACATTTATCCATCCATCCATCTACTTACCCATTCACCTGTATTAGTCAGGATTCTCCAGAGAAAAAGATCCAGTAGGATCTTGATCACTCTCTCTTGGAGAGAGATTTATTTTTAAGAATTGGCTCTCACAATTGTGGAGGCTAAAACGTCTGAAATTTATAAGGCAGTATGGCAGGTGGAAATTTCAGTAAGAATTGATGCTGCAGTCTTAAGTCCAAAGGCAGTCTGGAGACAAAAATGCCCTTTTTGTTAGAGAACCTTGCAGTCTTTTCTCTTAAGGCCTGCAGTGGTCTGAATGCTTGTGCCCCTCCAAATTTATACATTGAAATCTAACTCCCAGTTTGATAGTATTAGAAGGTGAAGCCTTTGGGGAGGGAGTAGGTCATGAGGGCTCTGTCATATTAGTCTCCTTGTAAAAGAAGCCCCAGAGAGCTAGCTCATCTTTTCCTCATGTGAGGACATAGCTAGAAGGCACCATCTATGGAAAAGAGGGCCCTCATAAGACACAGAACCTGACAATATCTGGATTTTGAACTTCCTAGACTGCAGAACTATAAGAAATACATTTTTGTTGTTTATAAGTGGCCTAGTCTTAGGTGTTTTGTTATAGCAATTTAAAGGGACTCAGATAAGTCCTTCAACTATTGAATAAAGGCCAACAACATTATATGTGCTTTACTCAGTCTATTGACTTAAATGTTAATCACATCTAAAAAATACCCTCACAGTAACATCTAGACTGATATTTGACCAAACAATTAGGCACCTTATCCTACTTAATTTGATGCATAAAATTATCATGCTTTCTTTCTCTCCTTTCCTTTCTTTTCTTTTCTTTTCTTTCTTTCTTTTTTTCTTTCTTTTCTTTTCTTTTCTCTTTCTTTCTTTCTTTCTTTCTTTCTTTCTTTCTTTCTTTCTTTCTTTCTTCTTTCTTTCTTTCTTTCTTTCTTTCTTTCTTTCTTTCTTTCTTTCTCTTTCTAGGAGTGAATGCTATGGTTTATCATGAAATTTATGTTAAGCTATTTAATAAATGTAAGTTTCTTATTAATTTTGACTTTGAGTTTGGGAGGCACAGGCAGACTCATGTTCCAAGCAAGCATTCTTCCACATACACTCTTTAATAGAATGTACTTGTGTTCTAAATGCCATTATAAATCATATTTTATTTTAGTTGCCATGCATCACAGTGGATGTGTACTGTTTCAGGTATTCACTGTAACTATTTTACTTCTGCTCCTCAGTTCAACTGAACAAACCAAGTGCTTTCACAAAATAATTTCCCACAAATAATATTATTTGTGATATTATTTGTAAATAATATTACATTATTACAATATCAAAGAGTACCAATAGGAAAAAAATAGCCTTCAGAAAGAAGTTTGAAGCATATACGGGAATGATGATTCCTTGGTCATTCATTAAAAAATATAAAACAAATATTTTACAATTTTGATAAAAAAGTTGATGGTCAAGATATGTCAGTTCCATTCATTGATTCTCTAATATAATACCTGTAAATTTATTGTAAGGTAACGATATTCAATGTAGACAATAATTTATGCACATAAACATTACTTGGAATTATGGAAATGAACACAACTGAATTGTTAATAATAGGCAAATGTCTAAATATAGTAGACTATGTTTTGCAGTCCTTCAAAAGATTTTATGGGACTTTTTAAAACACATGAAAAACTGGTTATAAATGTATGTAATTAAAGTAGAATTCTCTCTATATATGTCTCTATCTGTAGCATCTCAATTATGTAAAAAGTACAGACTAGAGGGACTTTTACCAGAAAAAAATATGGTTATTATCTATAGTAGTTACTATCTTTGGATGGAAATAGTATTAGTGATTTTTTTCTATACATTGTCTTTATTAAAAATAACTTATATAGCCAGGAGTGATGGCACAAGCCTGTAGGCCCAGCTACTCAGGAGGCTGAGGCAGGAATATAGCTTGAGCCCAGGAGTTCTAGAATAGAACTAGGCAAAGCAAAACTCTATCTCTAAAGAAGTTTTAAACATAGAGGAAAAAAATTAAAAATAACATTTATGTTATACAAGTACAGTTTTATGATAATTAAAAATAAACATAATTGCCCTACGATTTAAAAATAAAAGGAAAGGAAATGAATGTAAGTATCCTAGTTCCATGTGATAAATTTAAGTACTATATTTTGTGGTATATAATCTTCCTTTATTTATACAATAATAAAACAAGGATACAATAGTAAATTAAGGAAAGCATGGCAATATCTTTCAGGCCATTCCATTAGCTACAAAACTCTTGTAGTTTACTTCATGGGATACATTCTGGAAAAAAAAAAAAAAAAACCTTTCTCAAGTTTCAGTTTTTACTTTTAGATCCTCACACCATGAAGCTTCTCTGAAATTGATGAGTAATTTGTGTGACCATCTTTGCATGGTTTGCCTGGAATGCTCTCGCGTCTTCTTTCCCATTAACTTTGGTCTGCATTTAAGCTCCTGTACAAGCCTTGAGACCTCCACGAATTTCTCTCAGATTCCTGCAGCCCAGAATAATCTTTCTTTCACATATTCAGCATATCACATGTTCACATTAACTGTGAGGCTTCACCCTCCCCCTGAACTCTTGAATCCATCTCAACTCTTTTCCATTAGTGGTTTTCTGTATCCATTACTCTGTCCTTCAGATACACAAGGGTGTCTTTTTCTGTAACATGCACATGAGAAGAGAGAGACCCTCTCTCTTATTGTTTTATATTGTTTTAGACTCAGTACATGTTTTAAGAAAAAAAACAAGGAAGTGAAACCAAAGACAGGCAGCCCGGCGCTAGGCTCGAAACCAGGCCTGGGCCAGACTGGCCTAAACCTAGTAGTTAAAAATCAACTACATTGTACAGAAGAACATTGTGAAACTCCCTGTTCTGTTCTGTTTCACTCTGACCACCAGCGCATGAAACCCGTCACATATCCCTTAGATTGCTCAATAAATCAAGACCCTTTCATGTAAAATCTTTAGTGTTGTGAGCCCGTAAAAAAGACAGAAATTGTGCACTCAAGGAGTTCGGATTTTAAGATGGTAGCTTGCCGATGCTCCCAGCTGAATAAAGCCCTTCCTTCTATAACTCCGTGTCTGAAAGGTTTTGTCTGCGGCTTGTCCTGCTACACATACAGGTTCAAGCCTCTCACTGCATGCTTTTTAGCAACTTCTGGTCTTTTCAGTCAAGCTAGACTGTGCTGTCTCCATTTACTTCTTCTTCAAGTCATAGGGGTCAAGCTTTAACCCCCAGAGGATGTGACTGTATGACACAAGGTTACCCATAACCTTAAATTCTTAAATGCAACTTACACTTTTCAGTGTTTTTTATGTGACTTTCATGTGGTAATTGACATTGTCAGCTGCCACTTTCGGAAAGCTTTTCCTTTTCCTGCCGCCCCACTTTCTCCTTATTTTCCTTCTACTTTTTAGCTTGTTCTTTATATCAATCTTCTTTGTGGAATTATCTATTCCTTCTCATTTGGAGTTAGCGTTTTTCAGGATTACGGATTTGATTTTCTTCTTTGTCTTCCATTTATCTAATCTATTTTCTCAGGGTGATTTAATCTACTCCTAGGCTTCAACTAGAATCAACATAATGTTAACTCTCAACTATTAATAAATATGTCACAATGTAGTTTTTCTTGTTTCTGAGTTTTATGCTTACCTCTCTATTTGTTTTATGAAGATGTACACTTGAATTTTCCAGATACCTAAAATACCACATGATAAAAGTGAACTAATTATAAGACCACTTTTACCTATGATCGTGTCCATTTGGACTGCTGTAGCAAAATATAAGCTATGACACTTTTAAACAACAGACTTTTATTTCTCACACTTCTGGAGGCTGGGATGTCCAAGAACAAGGCACTGTCAGATCTAGTGTCTGGTGAGGGCCCATTTCCCGGTTCATAGATGGAGACTTCTTACTGTGTCCTTGCAGAAGGAAGGGAGCTTTCTCAGGCACTTTTTATAATGGCACTAATGCCATTCATGAGGACTCCACTCTCATGACCCAATCACCTTCCAAAAGTCCCACCACCTAATACCATCACCTTGGGGGCTAGGATTTCAACACATACATTTTTAGGGAAGAAAAACTTTGAATCTGTAGCCACCACCTCCAACAACAACAACTTAGTCACCTTTTGATGTGTGTGTGGGTGTATATGTTTCATGTTTGATACCATCACTCAATCACTGAGAAATAAAATCCTTGTATTATTTTCAATTTCTACCCTTGTCCTCACTGCCATTGACCTGCTTCCATAAAATCAATTATGGACTCATCATCATATAGCAAGATTATTGCAATAAACTTCTAACTTGTTTCCTTGCCTCTATTGCACTCCCATCTAATTGTCTTCCACACTAAAGCCAGTCTTTTTCTATTTTTAACAGTTATTACTGTTCCTGTTAACCCTTTACTTGGCTTCCTTTATTGAACTTTTCTATAGCTTTATGAAGGTCAATGGGTTTAACTCTTGACTTATGGCCAGATACTGCCTGATATGGTTCGGCTATGTCCCCACCCAAATCTCACCTTGAATTGTAATAATCTCCATGTGTCAAGAGCAGGGCCAGGTGGAGGTAATTGAATCATGGGGGCAGTTTCCCCCATACAGTTCTCATGGTAGTGAATAAATCTTATGAGATCTGATGGTTTTATAAATGAGAGTTTCCCTGCCACGACGTAAGATGTCCCTTTGCTCTTCCTTCATCTTTCACCATGATTGTGAGGCCTCCCCTACCATGTGGAACTGTGAGTCCATTTAACATCTTTTATTTATAAATTACCCAGTCTCAGGTATGTCTTTAATAGCAGCAAGAGAAAAGACTAATACACTGCCCTGCTATTTTCTAGAGTTGTCCTACTTTCTCTTTTAATCTGTGCCTCTACTACTTCTGTTCTTCAAATACACTATACTTTATTCTGTCTCTCCAAAATATGCATCCTGTTGTGATATTCCCATAACATTGCTACATGTTTCTTTCTCAGATATAACCTTATGTAAAAAGCTTTCCTGAAACACCTATCCAGAAATAACTAGTGATTTTAAGATGTTTCTGTACTTGTTCATCTTTTTTCACCATCTTTATTAGAATTAATTATACATTATAAATATAATTATATACAATTCTAACATAATTATAAGATTTCTGAAAATACTGTGATCCTGATTTTTCCTTTGAATACCCTATAAAATTTAGTACATGGGTGAAATATGGGTACTGCTCAATGAATACTTAATTCATGAGTTTCACAACTCAGAACTCCCTTTAGTGGATCACATGAGTCTCCTTCACAGTTATTCAGTTCATTTGTCTATAATTCAGCAAGTACCTACAGCAACAAATAAAGGTCATTGCGTTTTACTGTTGGTTTATGACTTGAGACTGCCATGCTATTTTCATGTTATCTGTTTTAAGGACAATAAACATAAGAGGACTTTTTTTATGAAAACAAACAAACAAATACACATTTATCTTATGGGAATTTTGAGACAAGAAAATTTTCCTTTCAAAATGTATAGCTAGCCTGAGGAAAAATGATAAAACTGGTGATTTGCTTTGGGGACACTCCCACTCTACTCTGACAGCATTTTCCCCCCTCTCTTTACAATTTCATTCTTCCACCTACATCTCCAGAGTCCATAATGCCCACCAGGGCTCCTCATGAAACCCTAACTTGGAAAATTGTCCCAGGTTACTATCGTTTCTTGAAACTCCTACTCCTTCACAATGTGACTGTAGGTTGCTTTTACTAATCTAACATAATAAATAGCCTTAGGTATGGGTGATTAAAATAATTTGATACATTGCCAATCACAGGTGCATTTGAATTTTAAAAGACTTCTCTGGAGATACGTTGCTTTTCATTGTATTATTCTAATGGTAAAATCTAAGTTGCTTGTGGTGGGAGAGTGGAGTACTAGGGCACTTCTAGCATATAGATAACTGCTTATCTCCTTTGTCACAAGTATTTGAATAGACACTGGAATTTGTCAAAACTGGAGGGCAGAAGCTCTGTATTAGTCTGTTCTCACACTGCTGATGAAGACATACCTGAGACTGGGCACTTTACAAAAGAAAGTGGTTTAAGGGACTTATAGTTCCAAATGGCTGGGGAGGCCTCACAATCATGCTGGAAGGCAAGGAGGAGAAAGTCATATCTTACAGAGGTGGTAGCAGGTAAAGAGAGAAAGAGCTTGTGCAGGGAATCTCCCATTTTTAAAACCATCAGATATCATGAGACTTATTCACTATCACCAGAACAGCATGAAAAAAACCTGCCTCCATGATTCAATTACCTGCCACCAGATTCCTCCAATGACACATGGGCATTGTGGGAATTACAATTCAAAATGAGATTTGGGTGGGACAGAGCCAAACCATACCAGGCACAGTTCTCTACAAGACTGCTCTCACTTCAATGATCAGCTCCAAGTTTGGGGTTTCTAGAGCCACCCACAGTTCTGACTAGATACCTCAGGGTTTCCCATGACCACCCTTAAGTCTAACAATTTATGGAAAAGACTTACAGAAGTTACTGAAAATGCTACTCATATCATTGCAATTTTATTATAGCAACAGGATACAATTGAGAACCAGAAAAAAGAAGAGATGCATAGAACAGAGTTTGCAAGAGTTCCATTTACAAAGCCTCCATTGTCCAAAGGGATGTCTTACTCTCTCTGTATCAAAGTACAGCAATGCTCAAAGAATACTGACAACCAAGGTACAATTTGATTATAGCAACAGGATACAAACGAGAATCAGAAAAAAAGAAGAGATGCATAGAACCAAGTTTGCAAGAGTTCTATTTACAGAGCCTCCATTGTCCAGAGGGATGTCTTACTCTCTCAGTATCAAAGTACAACAATGCTCAAAGAATACTGACAACCAAGGCAGTTCACACAAGCTTCAGTGTCCAGAGGTTTTGTTGACATTTCATTGGGTACACATGATTGTTGAAACATTGGCCATGTGGATAAACTCAATCTCAAAGCCTTCTGCAGAGGAAGGGTTGATATCACTTGGCTCAAAGCCCAAAATCCTCTAATTACATGGGTGCTTTTTCTGACATAACTAGTCTCCATCCTGAGTAATCTCATTAGCATAAGCGATCTGGGGTCCTGCCATGAGTCACCTCATTAACATACACATCAAATGTGATCGGGGTCCATCATGGATAACAAAAATACCCCTATCACTCAAGAAATTCCAAGAGTTGACCAGGTGCTGTGGCTCATGCATGTAATCCCAGTACTTTGTGAGGCTGTGGCAGGTGGATCACAAAGTCAGGAGATCGAGACCATCCTGCCTAACACAGTGAAACCACGTCTCTACTAAAAATACAAAAAATTAGCTGGGCGTGGTGGCAGGCCCCTGGAGTCCCAGCTACTTGGGAGGCTGAGGCAGGAGAATGGTGTGAACCTGGGAGGTGGAGCTTGCAGTAGTGAGCGGAGATTGCGCCACTGCACTCCAGCCTGGGCGAGAGAGCGAAACTCTGTCTCAAAAAAGAAAGAAGGAAGGGAGGGAGGGAGGGAGGGAGGGAGGGAAGGAGAAAGGAAGGAAGGAAGGAAAGAAATTCCAAGAATTAGAAGGTTACCTCCCAGGAAATGGGGATGCCAGACTAATTCTTCATTACACAATGGTAAATACAAAAATTTAACAACTTTCTTACAGAGCAGAAAAACATATAGCTCTTTGGATTTCTGTGTGTGCATTTTGAAATGAAATGAGAAAAAGTTGGATGGCCATAGTTTATAAAATATCTATAACCTTCATTCTCCACTACCTTTATTAAAATAGATAAAACCCAATACCATACTGTTCATTTCTTAGACTTCCATTTTTTTTTTAAATAAGGAGGAATTCCTTTCTGCTGCCAAACCATTAAAATAATAATAATAATGTGAACAGTATATTTTTGTCTGAATCAAAAGCTTAAAAAATGAAAGCATAAACTATAAGCATAAGAATCAATGAGAACTCAAAACTGATCAAAGACTTGAATTTAATAGCTAAAACCATAAACTTCTCAGACAAAAACTAAGAGGGATAATCTTCATGACCCTGGATTTGGTAATGGGTTTTCAGATCTAATACCAAAAGCACAGGCAACAGCAACAAAAGTAGATTAATTGAACTTATTTAAAAACTTTTGTGCTCAAATATTATTATCATGAGAGTAAAAAGACAACCCATAGAATGATAGAAAATTTTCACAAATCATATATCTAATATTGGTTTAATATTGAGAATAAATGACTCATACCATTCCAAAACAAAAACAAATCAACCCAATTAAAAATGGGGAAAGGATATGAATAGACATTTCTTTAAAGAAGACATGGAAATGACCAACAAAAAATTAAAAAGGGATTCAAAATCATTCATTGTCTCAGTCCATTCAGGCTGCTATAACAAAATACCTTAGACTGGGTAGTTTATAAACAACAGAAATTTATGGCTCACAGTTCTAGAGGCTGCAAAGTCCAAGATTAACACACTACTATATTCAGCATCTAATGATAGCTCTCAGCTTCATAGATGATCTTTTCTATGTGTTGTCATATGACAGAAGGGGCAAACAAGCTTCCTCAGGCCTCTGTTATAAGAACACTAATCCCATTCATGAGAGTAGATCCCTCATGACCTAATCACCTTCCAAAGGCCCACCTCTCCATCATGCTACATTGGTGATTAAGTTTCAACATATGAATTTGGGGGCTGGGAGGACACAGACATTCAGACCACAGAACTGATCATTCTAATCATTAGGTAAATACAAATCAAAATTATGATGAGCTACCACTTCACATCCAGTAGTATACCTACTATCAAAAAAAAAAAAAAAAAAAAAAAAAACTCAGCAGAAAATAAGTATTTAAGTATTGGGAAGAATGTGGAAAAATTGGAAGCCTTGTGTATTGTTGGTAAGAACGTTGAATAATGTAACCATGACGAAAAATAATTCCTCAAAGTATTAAAAATATAATTTGCCACATGACCCAGCAATTCCACTTTTGAGTATATACCTGAAAGACTTGAAAGCAGGATCTCAAAGAGTTATTTGTGTGGTCATGTTTATACAGCATTATTTACAATAGCCAAAAGTGGGGGCAATCCCAGTGTCCATCTACAGATGAATGAATAAACAAAATGTGATATACACATAATGGAATGTTATTCAACAGTCAAAAGGAACGAGGTTCAGGTACATTCTACAGCATGGATGGACTTTGAAACATTATGCTAACTGAAATAATCCAGACATAAAAGGAAAACTATTACATATTTCAACTTACATGAGGTATCTAGAACAGGAAAATTTTTAGGGACAGAAAGTAGAATAGAAGTTACCAAGGGTGGGGTCGGGGAGGGGAAATGGGAGTTTTTGCTCAATGGGTATAGTTTCTATTTCCGATAACAAAAAATGTTATAGAAATAGATAGTGGTGATGGTCACACAACATTGTGCATGTGTTTTATACCTCTGAATGGTACACTTTAAAATGGTTAAAAATTTAAGTTTTGTATTATTATGATTTTTTAAATATCAGTGAACTAAACATTCAGGGTAAAGAGAGAAAAATAGAAGAATGTGTCATTGTTAGACAACTAGCTATTGAATGAATAAAGTCAAACTTTACAAATTTTTGTTACTGCAGAGAAACTTTCAGATAGGTCTTTGTACAGGAAAGAGAGAAAGTGCTATAAGAAATTACATGCTTTTCTGCTTTGTACATTTTACATTATGTGCAATCAAGATTGTGTGCCCTATTCCAGACTGATCCAATTAATTGCCCCCAACTTAAAAATGTTTGTGGCTGTATACAACTGTACTAAATTATAACTTTATCTAAAGAGTAATATGGTAGACAGAATGCTGACTCCCTAAAATGCCTACTTCCTGACTCTCAGAACCTGTGAATGTATTATGGTTATATGGCAAAGAGATTTTGCAGATATAATTAAGGTTATAGTGCTTGAGATGGGGAGATTATCCTGGATTATCCAGGTTTGCTCAATCTAACCACATGAACCCTTAAAAACGAGAAATTTCTCTGCCAACAGTCAGAGATCCAGGAGAAGATAAAGGGAGGGGATAGATGAGGCAAAGCAACATGAAATGTAAGAAGGGCTTGAGCCATTGTTGCTTGCTTTGAAGATGGAGGAAGGCGGCAATGAGCCAAGGAATGTAGTCAGCCTCTAGAAACAGAATGACCTTAATCCAACATCTAGCAAAGTAACAGGAGGGAGCCTTGGTAGCACAACTCCGTGGAACTGAACTCTGTCAAAACACTGGATTCTAAGTGAGCAGGGAAATGGATTCTCTCCAAAAACCTCCAGAACAAATAAAGCCCTGATGACACATTGATTTTGGCCTTGTGGGACCCAGAGCAAAGAAACCAGCCAAATGTACTGATTTTTAACCTATAGAACTGGGGAATAATTTTGTGTTGTTATAAGGTACTAAGTTTGTGATATTTGTTATGGCAGTGACACTATACAGACAATATCTGGAAACACCACAGTGCTTGTCAATGCATCTGGCTAAATTTCTCCCCAACATTATTCAAAATGTAATAGCAACCAAAGGAATACCCCATTACCAAACATATTCACCTTCCTTTCAGGTGGCTCTCTGACATTTCATAGTGTCTGAAATTAAGCAACATGACCCCAAAGTCTCCGAAATTCAGTACCTTTTCCCTGAGTATATCTTGACTTTTTATAAAGGGCACTCAAGAAAATCAAGGGACAACAAGAAAAATAAAAGAATATTGTTATTTTTTTTTCCTGGCAAGTTAGCAAAATCTCAATTCAAATATTGCATATTTGATGTTGAATAATAATGACTCAGGAGATGATTTTTCACTTGCAGAATAAAAATACTTTAACTTGAAAAAAGGAAAACTTCTATCTGTACACTTTACAAGATGACACCGTGAACACTATTTATTTTGGGATTTGCTCCAAGTCTCAAGGTCAAGACAGTTAAGGTAATCTCAGAGGTATAGAGTATACATTTCAAGATAGGAGAATTCACACAGATATGATTCAGATGCAAGTGAAATGAAATAAGATGTCTTTTTTTACTTTCTGAAATATTGCTGCCAATCTGGTTTCACATCCAGAATATTAGTTTTATTCTACTCAATAACAAGTTTCTATAAACTTAGTGGATAAAACAACACAAATGTCTTACCTCTTGTTGTCCATAAATCAGGAGTCTCCAGTCACAACTTGGCTGGGTTCTCTGCTCGTTTTCACAGGGCTGCAGTCAGGGTTTCAACTGAGCTACATTTTCATCTGGAGGCTTAGCTGGGAAAGCATCTGATTTCAAGCTCAATCAGGTTGTTGCAGAATTCATTTCATTGCAGCTGTGAGACTGAAGACGCTGACTTTTTTCTGCCTGTCAGTTTTCAGCTGGAGGCTGCCCTCAGGTCTTATAGGCCACCAAGAGTTCTTTGCCATGTGGACTTTCTCAACATAGTTGCTTACTTCATTGAACCAGCAAGGAGAAGCTCTAAAGCAGTCGACTAGCAAGATTTATATAATGTAATGTAATCATAGGAGTGGCATCATATCACTTTTTCATATACTATTAGGCACAATTCACACAGGTGCCACCTACACTCAAGAGGAGGAATTATGCAGGAGTGTGAATATCAACAGGCGGGTATTTTACTGTGAGGTTGGAGTCACCTTAGTGTCTGTCTGCTAGTCAAATTTCATGATTGTCTATGCTTAGAAAATAAAAAAAAGACCTTTTTTGCTATTTAAAAGTTTCCTATACTCATTGAGAGACAAATACAGTAAGCATTGGTTAAGAGCAGTTATACTGGCATATTTGCATAGACCTGGGATCAAACACAAATTCTAATGTGTGATTTTGGGCTATTCAGCCCCTGTAAACCTGGACTTACTCTTATGGAAAATGCAGACAAAAATGTCTATTTACTAGTTTTTCTGTGAGAAGTAAATGATAGAATACATGTTAACATATTTAGTAAAGTGAGACAAAAATTGAGAAAAAAAATGCTATTTATACTTTTTTTGTTTTTATAAAAAACTTCCTTCTGATTCTCAGGCAAGAGTCAAAATGTGTATACTGAGAAAAAACAATATCTGTTTTAAACAGTGTCTGTAGCATAACCCAGTCTGCCTAACAGATGAAATGTATGCTCTATGAAGAGATTTTTCTGACTATACATTTCATTTTAAGTCATTATTCCATTAACACTAGTTTTTGAACATTTGAATTTTACAAATTTTTATTTTAAGAAATATCAAATTTAAACTCAAATTTAAAATAATCCTCTCAATTTGAGTTGAACTGGATTGACTGTTCAGTAGATATACAAAATAACCAAATATCTCAACAATTTTGAGGGATTTATTTGTCGACCCCCTTTAAGTAATGAGTTTGTCTTCAAGAAGCATAAAACCATCCAAGTACTTAGGATACAAAACAAAGTGGCAATGGAGAGTGTTTTGTTAGGCCATATGGGCTGCACTCAGTTTCACATAAATGGTTGAAATATAAAACATGGTTCATGGTATGAGTTCACGTACCAGCTGAATTTATTTTTGTCAATTAACAGCTGCATATGCTGCTGAGATCCTTTGGCTAATATGCCACATTACTTTCATATTGCAGCATCCAATACAGATCACACCAGGCCACTGCTCTCTTGCAGAAAATAATTTTATCGTAGTCATTATTGTGATCATGGAATATTTCCTTTAGCTTTTGATTCTTGCACTTCACTCATGGTAGCCATATAAATGGCTAGATGGTAGGTAGGTAGATGAAAGATAGATAGATAGATAGATAGATAGATAGATAGATAGATAGATAGATA